>NC_082660.1:66351168-66654199 GCF_028023285.1 Balaenoptera ricei | reverse complement strand
CAATTAACATTTTGCTGTATCTGCTTTATTGCATATTCGTCCATCTTTGTTGGGTGGGTTTTTAAAGTACTTGTGTTGTCATCCATTTTGATTTCATCTGTATCTGGCCCATTATGGTGCAGAAAAATAATCTCTTTGGATTCTTATCTGTATTTTCCAAGATGGTATGGAAACTGCAGCCTAACTACCTACAAGCAGATCTGCCTGGGAATAAGAGTCCTAGGGAGAGAAGACATTTTGTTTCTGAAAGAAAATGGCTGCAGCTCACTGTTGTTTACTGGAAATAATAGGAGAAGGAAAAATGGAAGTCCAGATCCAGTGTCAGTAAATCCTTGCAATAATATACTGCCCTGCACTTCATTCACTTCACTGGCTTTGGGGGGTGGGGGGCAGCTGGTTTTCTGAGCTGCTTCTGCTTGGTTCTTTCCTTTAAGAATTGATGAAGGAGAAACAACAAAGTGATATCGAAGTGCCACTGATGTGATAGTCAGCATTAACACAACTCCTTGGAATTTTAGTAAATGGATTTTTAATTTGGACTACTGTCTAATAATATTCTTTTGGACCTTTTCTGTTAGCAATAGCCACAGAGTCAAAGGAAGCACCATGAACTGAAATCTTATTTATCTTTATCATGAATATGATAATGTTACCTGTTTGTGTCTATCTCCCTTCATTTAAGTTCAAGGGCAGAGGCCATATCTTACTCATCTTTGTAATTCTCCTAGTAAAAAATGTCTGTATTCATAAAAAATGCAGTATTACATTTAACACCTATCACATGGGCAAAGATTAAAAAATGTTATACTAGTGTTGGTGGGATATGTCCAATTTTAGTGTAATCCTTTGTAGGAGCAATTTGGCAATATATATTAGTGGGCAGAATAAATATTGCATGCCCTTTGACCCAGCAATTTCATTTCTAGGGATATACCCCTAAATATTCTAAATAAATTCTAAATATTTTTTTAAAATGTTCTAAGGATATTTTAAAAGATTTAGGTATGGGAATGTTCACAATGTTCATAGCAGTAAAAAAAAATAGAAAAACTTACCTATCCCTAAATAAGAATTTGAATAAATAAATTTTGGTGTATTCATATAATAATACAACTTAGGCATTAAAAATAAAAATAGTCTTGTAGATGAGTATATGGCTTGGAAAGATGTACCCAGTATATTAATTGAAAGAAAGGCTATGGTTTCATCTAATTTTTGTTAAATAAAAATTCATGTTTGTACATGTACATAAAAGTAATTGGAAGCATATACCCCAAGTGTTAAACTTTCTGGGATTTTGTGATTTTTACTTTCTATGTATTCTTAATGTATTTCTGGAATTTTTTTTTCACAGCGTGTGTTTATGACTTTGAAAGTTAAGACAAACATTGAAACGGTTTCCATTTTGAAATATGCTGACCTGAACAGAAGTGGAATAAATGGGTTGGTTGAGGGGGCTGGAAACTGGAGCAGTTTAGTTTGGAAAAGAGCTGGGCCGGGTGGGAGTAGGGCATGGTGGAAATAAGATCTCTGTCTTTAGAGAAAGGCACTAGCTTAACTACTAACTGTTCTTGGCTCCTTAGTGCAGGCATTTCACGCATCAGGCTTTACACTTACTGTTTATTCCCCAATTAGACCCTGTACACATTCCTTTCCCACCCATGTCCCTCTGGGCTTTCATAAGCTAAATAATTGCTGGTGGCAGCAGCTGCTTATGGGTGTGCAGATCTTGCTCTAGTAACGGCTGCTTTACTTTATCCAATAAAGAGAAGGCTCAAACCCATCAAGGCTGCCTCCTCACCTCCCCCGCCCCCAACATATACCACTTGGCATTATGAATCTTCCCCACCTATGGTGGGAGAGCTTTCTCCTGGGTCTCATGATTACTAGTAGATTATAAGACACTATTATATTTCACTGTGGGTGAAACAGTTAAAAATGAGCCCTGAGAAACTGCTCCTTGGGTCTTCCTGGGGTTTGAGGGTTGCCTGCATCTCACTGCAATAACAGGAAACCTAGTTGCACTAGTTGGTGCTGCCAGCATCTAATGATAATAATTAATAGCCTGGGCTTTGGGCCGTCACTGAATTGCTAGATTTCTGGGTTGCTTTTCATGCTAAGCAGCTAGGGACTGGGAAACTTAGAGGCAGAAGGCTGCTTCCTTAGGAAGAAAGGACCCTTTGGGGTCTTTGGCTTGTCCTGTGTGGGTCTTAGGTCTCAGAGCCCCATTCCTCCTCGTGGTTGAGTCTTGGAGGTAGGGGACTAGCCACGGGCCTACCTAGCTCCTTGTGATCCTTTTGGTAACCCACACAGCTGATAAGGGACAAGATATGTTCTATTCCTTTTCAGGTATGTGTAAAGTGAGTCCTGGTGGGAGTTGAGATTGTAAATGACAGGCCTTGGTCCAGAGCCCAGGGTTTTGTTACCTTTCCTCATCAGTGTGAACTAAATGCCATATGATGAGTAAATGAAGATTTAGTTCACTTTTAGGGGGGCCTTTTAGTCAGGAGTATGGAATAAAGGGTCATAATTGCCAGACATAGAAGGGCCCCTAAGATACCAAGTTTACCTCCATTCAAAGATAGGATATTGATTGAGGTCTAAAGAGGGTAGGTAGCTAGGAGGATCAGCATTAGTTCAGATCTGAGTTCTAACACTTTGGAATAGTTACTTGGTGCCTCTGTCCCCAAGTTATCTCATTTAAAATAGAGGCAAGAATCCTTATTAAATAATAATTGTTTGCGTTGCGACAGTCTTTGCCAGATAAAGATAGTTGTGATGCTAATAATAGTGCTTAGCAAGAGTGTAATCTGAGGTCCATGGTGTGGACTGGATGACTTGACTATGGTAAAGTAAAATTAAAGCTAGATCTCATACCTTAACTGTTCTTACATTTGTTTCTTCTTCCTTCTCCCTATCCTACAGGTGACACCAAACTCGATCAGAAACCATGCCACTGATGAAGAGGTATATTGAGCCCTGCCTGGCCCAGTGAGGTTACTAGAGAATTGGAAGAGACTCAAATCAGCATCCTGCACATGGTTATCAAACCATTGTGAAGTCTTAGTAAGTGGTCAGTGGCTCTGGTGGGCTTGCCCAGTTAGTGGGAAGGGCCAGGAAAGGTAGTCTTACTAGGCCTTTCCCATTATGATATGATAAAAGGTCTTAAAATATTCAGACTACACTAGAGAGTACTGAGCCTAACCTCTCCTTTTCCCATTCTCCCATTTTTGCAGATGATATCTTGCCCAGATCATAGCTAGTTGGTATAGGAAATGGATTTGAATCCAAGCCCAATACTGTGTCTTCCACCCAGTGCTTCCTCTAGATTCCATCTAAGTCCAAGGAGGCCATGTGAGACAGAAACATTTTTATTCCATACTGTGAAAGATTTTTATAATAGCCTCTGAGATTGCGCTCCTCTGATGAAGAAAATGTCCATGGTGTGATTTTTTTTATTATGCATAAAATCACCTGGGGTGCTTGTTAAAAATGCAGATTCCTGGGCAGCCTGAAACCTTGTCATTGGTCAAGAGCAACACTAAGACCTACCTGTCACTTACCCTGAGGCTTCCTGCCCAGTGGGTTCACCAGCAAGCCAGAATGAAGTATCATTGCCCTGGATGTCCTTGTGAAGCCGTTAGGAAGTCTTGGTAAGTTGGTGGTGGTTTCGGTGGGGTTCCCCAGTTGGTGGCAGAGAAGAGATGGTTGTGACGTGGCACTTCCCCCCTTCCTTCAACAGACAGTTATTAGGTGCTTACTAAGTGCCAGAGACTGTTCTAGATATTAACAAAGTCCTGCCATCATGGACTTTCATTCCTATGAGAGTAGACAAAAGAATAAATAACCAATAAATAAGTAAATGTGTATCATAAATGTTATATCAGAAGTTTCTCCATTTTGGTGTGAAAATGGTTGGGTTGGACTCAGCAATACTGTGTGTTTTTCTCCCCCCTTCCCATTCTCCCTTTTCATACATTCCACTGTCTATCAGTGCAGTGGAGGCTGACAAGCTGAGTATGGGAGGGTCATAGATAATGAAAGCAATCTTTTTCCTTTTTGTAACCCCTCACTAGGCTGAATTTTGAAGGATATCTTTGAAAAGTGTTTTAGAGAGTCTACCAGATTTTCCATGTGAGTGTACGTGCAGCAGAAGAGGGGGTCTTCTCAGTGATTAAGGTAACACAGTGATTAAGGTAAGTAGGGGGGAGGAAAGACTGACATTGCCTTGACTCCTGTCAGGGAGGCTCTTAGAAATGTCATTTCCAGGGGCCAGTACTTTTAAAGCCTGCAGTTTATTCTATGATATATCCTTCTCAAAACAATTGGGGTGGATTTTATGCTTACCCAGTCTGAGAACACCCCTGCAGAGGGTCACGAGAACTGAAATCGTTCCCAAGTAAACTCGGTGGCATAAGCTGCATGTCATAAATAATGTCAACATGACACTGATTACACTCCCCTTAGGGGAGAGTCTAATCTTTCAAACCAGACTTGTTGAGAGTTTTTCTTTGTCAGACTATGGAGCTACATACATCTTGTCAAAAGCCAGCTCATTAGCAGAGGCTTGTTGTTTCAGCAGCCGCCAAGTATATAGCACTTTGGATTAGTAATTTCAGAGGCAGCAGCGTCTTCTTGTGCACTCCATTTAAACCAATTGGACCAGCATTCATTTTTGGCTCCTCAGGGATCAGCCCCCTAATAGGCTTTAAGGAATAATGAAATGGTTCATAATTAAACTGGGCAGCATCTATAAAATGGCCATTCTTGGGAGATCTCTGCAGAAGCCACCCCTATCTTAAGCTAGTAGCTCCTCCATCCAGAGTTAATACCCGAGGGCCATATCATTCCTTGGTATCTGCCATTTTTTATGGAAGCAATAAAAGTCACCTTTTCTCATAAGGATGGTCTTGAGATGGTGCCTTCATAACATAATGTTCTTGGTATAGTCTCTGGTGTGTTTGGATAATTCCTGTTGGCAGAATTAGGTAGATTAGCCTGCACTGGGAACCTGAATGATAGAAACATGGTCTTTTCCCTACAGAGAAGTCTGGAATAGTCGTTGATACAAAGAGAGTCCCTGCATTCTTTATCCTTCACCAGAACTTATTTTAAAATGACATTGTTCATGTGTAACGATATGAATGTTAGCATGCAGTTAAAGTCTTCTGTCACTTTCTCTATCTGGGCCAAAGTGGGATGTATATATAAATTTGGCTTTTGCTGTCTGAATGCCATTTCTTGCCCTAGGACTCCCCTAGCCTTGTTATCCATCCTCCTTTCCTTTTGTGACAGCAGGTCTGTTGTTTTTTCTTTTTCTTTTCTCTTTAGGCTAGTCATCTAGCACCCACATACAACATTTGAAAATTTCCTTTCTAAGGTCATATAATATTAATAATAGTGCCTATCAGTTATAAGTGCCTTTTATGTTCTAGGTTAGTGCTTTACACCTATTTGCTATCTCATTTTAAATTAACATTACCTCTGGGAAGTAGGATTTGTTCCTCCTTTACAGATAATAAAACTGAGGATCAGAGAAGTGTTGTCACCCATGTAACACGGAGCCAGTGGTGGAGCTGTGTGAGTCACACTCCAAATATCTCAGCTACCTTACTTGAAGCACTAGAATGTTTTGAGCACGTTCTTAGTTGTTGGGACTTCCTGACTCCTTGTGGGCTCTTCATCACTGTCGTCTTCCAGGATATAGGGGCACATGTGAGTGGTTCATTCTTGAAGGGAGATACAGATGCACAAGAGAGATGGTGCAAGGGTTGTGTAGGCCCCTCTAACTTTTAGAGATGACCACTTTGGATGGATGAGCATTTATTTATTTCCCACACCACCATTCACTATTTCTCTTTGTCTTCTCACCTTTTGTTATTACCCCCACTCTCCAGCATGATGTTTATGTTGTATAGTTTCTATGAGGTTATACTTCCTTTTACACAAACAAAAAGGAATCACAAAAGTCAGACTTACAACTGAAAATCCCATCGCTTGCAGAATGTTAACTCAGGTGTAGGTGTATCGGGTTGGAGCAGCCTGCTGTGTAGATCAGCATGTCCAAGCCCGAATTCCGCATAAACATTGCCTTCCGTTAGAAGACAATGCTGATAAAATTATTTTCTGTTCATATCAAGTGGAAAACAACAAGAATACCTAACAATTAATACTTTCATAAATTTTATTGCTGGTAAGGTGACAGTGTCCAGATAGTTAACATAGACTATAGGGCTTGGCAAGCTATGGCCCACATGCCAGCTGCCCATTTTTGTAAATAAAGTTTTGTTGGAACACAGTCATGCTCATTCACTATTGTCCATGGCTGCCTTTCACACTACAGTAGAGTTGAGTAGTTGCAACGGAGACCATATGATCCACAGAGACTGAAGCATTACCACCTGGCCCTTCACAGAAAGTTTGCAAACCACTGGCATAGGTTAAATGTACTATGACTACAGATGTTCCCCTCCCAACCCATTTTCTTTTCTGTGGGACTTAGATTTACAGCTGATCCTACAAAGTATGGAATCTTATAGTAGTCAGTTTGCCTCTGAATTTCTTCCCACTCAAATTAAGCTCACCAAGAAAGCACATTCACAAATTTGCTATGTATGCAGAAACAACTATGTTTTATATGCCTCACTGTAGCTATTCGTTTATCCTATATGGTTCCCTTATTTTTTTCTTTTTTCTTTTCAGGGATGACTTAAATTTTAGCCATTCTCAAGTATCAATAAAGTACTACTCATGTTTCCTAATTATGAGTTTATCCTAATTTTTCATGCATCTTTCCCTTCCTGTAGCATGAAAGCAGCCATAGACAATATGGAAACAAGTGGGCAGGACTGTGGTCCGATAAAACTTCATTTACAAAAACAGGTGGCAGCCCGGATTCAGCCCATGGGCCATAGCATGCTATCCTTGTTCTATACTGTATATACACGAAGACTTTAAAACAAGAAGACTTGAGGTGATACGTTAAAGCAAATATTCAGGGTGATCTTTATTCAAAATACTTGTAATACAGTGACAGTAACACAGCTCTACTTGAATTAGCACTGGAAAGTGTCTCATGATCTGTGCATTATGTGCATGACTTAGCAGTCACCTAGATATTGGCCTGAGTTCTTGGTAGAGTGATAGAATCCTCATGGGCCACGTTATTATCATCCCTTAGAGGATCTTCTTCCTTGTCACAGGTCTTTTCTTTGCATGGCTTAGAAATGACTTTGTCTTTATGTCTGTTATTTGTTCTTATTCTTACATTATCAGCTCTAGTGTTTACCTTCTTCACCAGCATGTCTTCTACCCTACGTAGGCCCAAAAGTGAATCTGATACAGAGGTTACTTTGGATGTAATCACTCTCCTAGCAGTCAACGTAGGGGGCTGTGGTTTTGGTAATTTGCTATATCAAACCCTAAATGGCTTTCAGGATTAGGAGGAATTAATCCTTCCATTGATGTCTCAAAATGTGATCTGAACAAAGTAACAGGGATCTCAGTCTAGTAAGTGTTGAACATGGAAGTAAATCTTTTTCTTTGCCCTTTTTGTTGTATTTGTTATATTTAATAGCTTTCCTTATAATGAACCTACCTTATATTTCCAGAAGAAATTTTCCTAGTTTTCAAGAGTATTGAATTAGGTCTGCTAAGTTCGCTATTTTTAAATTTTATTTTCTATTTTATTTTTTTACTACTTTGTTTCTGTGTTCAAAAGTGAGTTTTTGGTTGGAGTGACAGTCTTTGTCAGTTGTTGACGTTAGGGTCATTAATGAAACCTTGTTGCCTGAGCTTTTAAATTTAGCAGATCTCAAACTGTCCCATGCCATCTGAAACATCTGTTTAATAAAAAAAATTTTTTAATAATAAAACAATTAAACATCTGTTTTAATTGGCATTATAATATAAAAAATAATTTGTATCTGATATTTGGGCCCTCGTTCAATTGCTGCCCTTCTAAGTTTGTGTAAATAATGCTTAATGTGCACATCCCTGTAAATAAGTTTTTGCACATATCCATGTTTGTTTCCTAAGGTTGGATTAAATGTACAATTCCATCTAGTGTATGAGAATGCCTGTTTTTTCATATCCTCAGTAATATACTATATTGTGGTTTTAAAAAATCTGCCAGTTGCAAAGGTGAAAAGTGGTCTCCCTTGATGTTTTAATTTATTTGATTCCTAATGAGATGGAACAGTTAAAAATCTTTCTTGGGTCTTATTTTTAAGTTTCTTTTTCACACTGATTTTTGATCTACCATATATGTCACAGATGTTTCCCTCAATTTGACATAGAAGTTCATTTTTATGTAGCTCAAATATGTTTTTTCTTTATGGTTTATTCTCCCCTTGCATTTCACAGTGAAGATAAATATAGTTTATCTTCACTTTATAGTTTAATATAGTTCATGCTTTATTTACTTTTAAATATAAATCTTTTTCCCTTGGGGATCCTCTCTTTATGTGTGGCATATAACTAATTTTTCTATAACTGTTCTGTCCTCTGACGGGTTGGCAAACTTGTTCTGTAAAGGGCCTGATAGTAAATATTTTAGGCTTTGTGGACCATATGGTTTTTGCCACTGTAGCATGAAAGCAGCCAGAGGCAGTACATAAACAGACAAACGTGGCTGTGTTCCAACAAAACCATATTTATTAAAAAAAAAAAAAAGATGGTGCTGGATTTGGCCTGTGGGCTGTGGTTTGCCAACATCTGCTCTGTGATATTTTGCTTTATAACTTTTGCTCTCATAGTTTCTACTTAGTCGTGGTGGACTTCCTCATGTTCATGCCTCTCATCTCCCCTCATAACCTCTTAGAGCACTCTTTCACCTCCAGTCTCTGCTACTGATTACCTGTTTCTGTACATATTTCACAATTCTAAGTTTCTGAGAGCACAGGTGGTAGCCAGACTGGGTGCTTTGTATGTCATTAGTATTATGTTCTGGGATGTAAAAGTGATTTGCTTGGCTGTCTACCTTGCTGCTTCAATATAACCAATTCCATATTTATTACATTCCTTTTCAGGGTCTGTTCCTTGCAATCCAAATTTTATTGCAAGAAATGGGCTCATTTGGATCAGTTTAAGAAGTTTACAGAACTTGACTCCACTGTGGCATTATTAACGTGATTCAGTTTATTTCTCTGGCTTTCTGCATGTCGTCTTGCTTCTACTTCCAACTGGTTTCCTCATACTCTGTCTTCCTCTACCTCCTAGCTACTGAATACTTATGTTTTTTTCTCATTCATAACTTGAGCTTGTGCAGCCTCTGTAGGCGTGGCCTCCATTCTACCTCATCTTTCTCTCTGCAAACTATCTGTTTCTGCTCTTGTTCTCCATGCTGCCCAGTTGTCATTAAATTGAGACTCTGATTGCCTGTGGGTTAAGTTTCCTGAGACTGTAGAGGTAGCAGTTGTTATTTGGCAGGTCTAGGACATTTCCCCTATTGATTGCTATGTGGAAATGTTTTTCTTTCCCTTTTTATAATCCCGAAGTGCTTTAGACTAACACAACTCATCTATCATAGGTATATCCAGAGTCATTTAATTGCTCTAAAACTAGAAGGCATCCCGGTCATGGGACATCCAAAAGATGCCATACCTAACCATCTTTGGAAGCGACAGTTTCACAAATGACTACACGACCCTACTTTCTCTATATCCTTGAGTCTCTTCCTGCTGCTATCTGGTTTCCTTATCCTCTGTTATTTATCCTATTGCTGATGGAGTTTTTGCTTATTTTTAGCTTCTGATTTCTGTGCTTACAGTTGATCTTACTTAAATCCTTCATGATTCTTACATAGGCTGTGGTATGTTCTTTTATCGCATATCCATTCATTTCAGGTGCAGAGGTTTTGTCCCTCTGTTTTTCCTCAGTTGTAAGTTGAATCTAATTTTCTTACCTCATCCTTGTTTGGGAACAGCTTTCATGTCACAGCAAGTCATAGGCTGTTGACCGGCTTGTGGATGTCTGTCCTCGGTCTGATCCTTACTTCCCCTTGATCTGAACAGCCGTGGATTCAGAGGAGGGATTCTTGGTCACAAGAATGCTTTCTTAGCTAGACTTGTTTGCAGTACAGTTTCCTTTAGCAGAATTTTGGGCATGGGTGACACTATGACATGTCTACTTTATTCTCTCTGGTTTAGCTCCCTAACACTGCTTATTTGCAGCATCTAGCAAGTCTCTCAAAGTCTCACCTTCTAAAGTGGGTATAAAATGTAAATTCCATGTCACAAGCTGGTTTGCACAGCATCTTTAAAACAAGGGATTTTCTGGAAGATCATAGCCAATTCCCTAAATTGCATTCTTCTTGAGGGGCTATTCTGCTTCTTACTATTGGTTAGGTACTTCTGTTTGCTAGAAACAAATTCACCAGTGAGCTAATGACAGGTTATTGGCTGGTGACTTGTGGGGAGATAATGGTGACTGGGATCACGTGAAATGCCAATTATAGGGGGACCTTAACATGGTCATGCCCATTAGGGATGGGATCTGGGTCCAAAGAAGCTCTGGGAAACTCAGCAGCAGGAGTTTGCGGATCTTCATGTTAGGATTGTGCCATTTATGTAACTGAGTTACTCTGTCTTCTTAAGTCTTGTGTCTTATTTCTCCCATTGCCTATTGGCTTACCTATTCACTTTGTTTTCGTTTTTTTCTCTGCCTCATATTTTTAGCTTATTCATAGGTTCTGCTTACTTAGGGCTTCACCTTTTTTTGCCCCCACTGAATTGTATACTTTATTTATTTTTTTAATTGGAGTATAGTTGATTTACAGTGTTCTGAGGGCTTCACCTTTATCATAAGTTTTGCTTGTTTGTGGCCCTCGTGGCCTCACCTCTCTGCACTGTGTTGGCTTGCTGTCTATCCTTTCAGCTTCAGTTCCCTTTGCTAACTATGATTACTACTTTTGATAGCCCAATTCTAATTCCTGAGAATACAAATGTACTAGGCCTGACTTATCCCAGTTTAGTTAGATATTTATATACCAACAGCAGCAGTTTGTGGGTCTTTTTTTTTTTTTTTTTTAAGATTTTGTGCAAGTTGATAAAAAATCTACAATCTACAATACTTCTGGGTAGATATGGAATTCTATGAACACATATAATAGCTCTCATACTGTAATTGATGGATGTTTCCTTATGCCTAAGAATACTATTCCTTACTGTGAATCTCTCTTAAATCCTAGAACAAACAGGGTTCAGTCTTTTTTTTCTCGTGTTTCCCTCTCACTTGAAAAATGGTCAACAGCTCTCCGCTCTCACCAGACTCCACTTCGTCATTCACTATGACGACATCGTAGAAGCCACCCTGGGTGTCTCCCCAAAGATAGGTTAAAATCCTAAGCCCTGGTACCTGAGAACGCGACTTTATTTGGAAATATGTTTGTGGGTCTTTACTTTTGTGTTCTGCAGTTAATATGATTATTACACTTAGTCTCTGTTTCTTTTACTTTTCTTCATTTCTTCTAGCTTCCAATGCATCCATTAACAACTGGCTTCTCCGTCCTTTATTTCAGGGGTTGCAATTGCAAATGCATGCAGGGTCCGGATGGGGTAAATGTGTAAGATGGTTCTGATATTTATTTTCTTATTTATTTCTTGAAACACTGCTTTGTTTTTGTTTTGTTTTGTTTTTTCAGCTTTTCTTTTGTTGCTCTACTTTTGATACAGACATTGGAAAAGAGAATTCTCTCAAAGTAAAATAAAGATTTCAAATGCAATGGTAAAGAGCAGTTGATGCTTCTAAGAGGGAGTGTTTAGGTTTGTGGTCCAGTGGAACATGAACCTTTCATCCAAAGGAGAAGGCTGTTACTCCTTGGCTCCTGTTGATTGTTGCCCAGTAAAAATGCTGCCCAACATTGAGAGGATTTCCAGCTCTCTGCAAGGAGCCTGAGTTTGAGCTGTTAGCTTAAATTTGTTTAAATGCTGCAGGCCAACACAGTGTGTTTATTTTATTTTTTAAAATATTTATTTATTTATTTTGGCTGCCCTGGGTCTTAGTTGTGGCACGCGGGATCTTATTTGCAGCATGTGGGCTTCTTAGTTGCAGCATGCGTGTGGGATCTAGTTCCCCAACCAGGGACTGAACCCGGGCCCCCTGCATTGGGAGCACGGAGTCTTACCCACTGGACCACCAGGGAAGTCCCGAACGCAGTGTGTTTATAAATGCTCTTATAACCCCATAGCTTCTGCTTCTTTATAATTTTGACTTGTTTGTAGTGTTACCTTTTTCCCATGTGGTATGAAACATGAATGTGTAGCACTACCCGTTCAGCTTGGCCTGGGGTTGGCAGTTTTCCTTGGGTAGTGTTTAAAACTAGGTTGCAGTTTTGAATGGAATTGTATGGATTAGAATAGATTAGGAAGGAACAGGTGAAGATAGAATATTTAAAAATGAGAAAATACTAGCCTCCATCTGGCAAAGGGTGAGTACTTTGTGAAATTTTTGTTCCAGCTATATGTTTGTATGTATGTGTATCTTTGTTCTAATGTAATTGTTTCTTACTGTGGATTAAGCAACTTTATAAGGCACCGAGTGAAATAGTGTGAGTAAGCTGGCATCCTCTGAGCTAAATCCTTCCTGTAGACAGGTCTCCTTTGGCTCACACAGTGTTTCTTGAAAATCTGGTGATTGCCAGGGGCTTGAGGGGAGGGGGAGAATGAGGAGTTGTTGTTTAGTGGGTATAGAGTTTGAATTTTGCAAGATGAAAAATTTCTGGAGATTTGTTGCTCAGCAACATGAATATGATTAATGCTACTGAACTGTGCACTTAAAAATGGTTAAGACGGTTTAAAAAAAAGAACAGGAGTAGCCCATTAAACAGAAAGTTTACACAGTCATCAGAATATCCTTGAGTATGTCAAATATAATCAAGTTAAAAAATACTTGCATGACCGTCTTTGATAAAACCTTCCATTTCTATATATCAAGCTATGGCCCACGGGCCAAACGTGGCCCACCGCTTTTTTTTTTTTTTTTTTTTTTTTTTCGCTTTTTTTTTATATATATATATATACAGCCTATGAGTGGAGAATGGTGTTTACATTTTTTAATGGTTGAAAAAAATCAAAAGGAGAATAATGTTATAACCTGTGAAAATTATACAAAAATCAGATTTCAGTTTTATTGGAACACAGCCACACATTCATTTATGTATTGTCTATGGCTGCTTTTATGCTACAGTGGCAAAGTAGTTGTGACACAGACCATATGGCCTGCAAAACCTAAAATATTTACTACCTGGCCATTAAAGAAAAACTTGGAAAGTTGCTGTATTGCAACAGTTGCCAGATCCCTCACAGCATCATCTTTGATGGCTTTAAATGCCTAATTAGCAGCTCTGTCATGGCCTCCTAGTGGCTATTATCATTCTGTTCTAATATGTGGGGGGATTCTCACTTCCTTATCCCCTACTGTGACACCCTAACCAAATCGAGCAAACTCACATTCTTGGTGAGCTTCAGTTATGCCTGGAATTCTGTTAGCAATTTCTGGTATTGTAGGTTCTTTTATTTTCAAGAAAGGGACCTCTCTTGGGTCAGCCAGGCAATTTGGACCACCCATGGCTATGCATGGCCAGCCTCTAAGGTAGACAAAGGTTTCATAAGAGTCCAAATAAAGAAAATCCAGTATTTGAATAAGACAGTTAAAAAATAAAGAAAATGAAATTCAGTTTCCTCTCTGAGGAAAATGGTTTGAGGATTGGAAACGGTTCCAAGATAGATGCAAGCAACAGGGGTTTGTATCATTCATCTAGTATGCCACCTTTAACATCTTTTTTTAAAATAAAAATTCTATATATTTAAGGTATACAACTTGATGATTTGATATACATAGTGAAATGATTACTATAGTCAACCGTCAAACTAATTAACTTTCTTCTCACCTAGTTACCTATTTTTTTTGTGATGAGAGTACCTGCAATCTATTCTCTTAGCAAATTTTCAGTATTCACTATAGTATTATTAACTGACCTTATGCCATATATCACATGTCTTCATTCCTCCTTTTCTCTGCTTTTTTGCCTTCCTCATTATCTACTCAAGCTTTAGTTTACTTCCTAGCTTTGTTTATATTCTGCTTCCTCATAAATTTTCAGTTATTCATCACTAAACCTTGCTTATTGCTCTGGTGTCCTTGACTGTATCTCATGTTTCCCAGCGCTGTCATTTAATATTCAGCTCCCTCTGCTATGGGCCTCACTCTTTTTGTATTTCACAAACTTTATTCCTCAATGCAAGGATTTAAATGGCTTAGCTCACCCCCTGCTGGGGTAGTCAGTTTCTGAGTCGTGCAATGACACAGCACTTAGGTAGTGTGTCCCACACCTGGTACATTCAGCTTTGCGTGACAGGACAGGTCATATTCTAAAATTCATTGCTGTCTCAGACTGCCTCATCTCCAGAACTATGAGTGGGACAGTTTACCTTAGGTGAGACTGTGAGTGTAGCCACGATTTGATTCAGGTGTGTTTGTATTGCATTTCTACATCTTGACCACTAATCACATATGCCCCTCATCTCATTTTCTCATTTCTAAAGATGCTTCTGTTTATACTTTTCCAGCTCTTACTTAAGCAGAAATGTTGGAGAGTAACTAAGTCACGGCCAGATGCTATAGTCTGATGTCATGAGGCCACTTTAGAAATTTCCCTGCCAATTTTAGAAGCATCCACTTGTCTGATCTTCTTGGCCACTTCAGTTTTCTCTGTTGCGATTGTGCCACAAGTTACCTTCATTGGATGTGTGGTCCTGTGACAGTAACTTGGCTGCAGTTCCTGTAGGCCCTTAACCTTCTAGCCTCGGTTGTGGTGGGGTGTGTCTGTTCTCTGCCCCACCACCAAGTCATAACCAGGTCTAAATATTTTACTTCCTGCCAAAGTTCTGTTTATGTAGCCCAACTCTACATTATTTTCTAAATTACATAGGTTTTCTGGTTTCAAGAAATAAGACACAGGATTAGCTCAAGAAATAGACATTTATCAAATAGATACACATAGTAAGATACACACAGTGAGGAAGATAGGATTTCATAGAAATCTTAAGAACAGTGTGGTATGGAATTGCATCTGTGGTGGCTCTGGGGCTTAAGCACATCTAGGCCTTTTCCATTGTGCCGTTGACTTGAATTAAATCAGTTATTTGTTCAGCTATTCTCTTCCTCTCTACTTTTTTTTTTCTTCCTCATGACTGGCTTTGCCACTACTTCAATGAGGCTTTCAGCTTCAGCTTTTACTGGTAATGACCTAGTTTTCATTGTTTCTACTCAAATTACAAAGAGTGAGAATCTAATTGGCCTAGTTTATCTTTACTTGTGCAGTGCTTTTTCATGCTTAGACATGCTGGCAATGTATGGATTGGTCCCGACAATCATGCTCATTGGAGAGGATGTAGTACTAGATAATGTGAAACAAAAGCTGGTCATTAAGGGCTGTGCTACAGCTGTGACAATAGATAGGGTGGTGATCTTTAGAAGGATGCGGGTGTACATTTATAGGAACCTGAACACTGGACACATTTAGTCCAGTGGTTCTCAAGCTTGGGAACCTATGGTCTGATCCATGTTATTCCATGCCTGTTGGAATGGTAACTGAGCACCATGTCTAGCTATAAGAGAGATAAAATCATGCTTTCCAGGGTCAGCACCTCATGGTTATGTTGGAATTTGCACATCATTGTCAGAAGAGAAATAACTGCCAAACCCTGCTCTGCTTATTTTTTTGTTGTTGCTATAATACAACCACTACCAATAGCCTCAGTGCTTCACCTTAAGTGGCTGTATGTATCAGTCACAAAGGCAATTGTGTAATTAGTGGCTTTGCCACAACATAACCTGGACTTGTAAAAATAACTTTGCATCCTGGTATCTGGAGGGGATTGTATATGATTTTCTACCCTACAGTCTTACCCTAACAATTCCAAATGTTTTATATTTCTCCTGGGGGTCTGTTTTCATGCAACTGTATTTCTGATACAAATTTCTATACAAAATTGGCTCTTTTGGTCTCAAGAAATGAAGAATCACTCAGCCTGCCTCATTAATAGGGGTTTATTTTATATAAATATGTTGAACAATGTGGAAAATGGGGCTATAATGGGAATCTAAATATAGGAACAATATTGAGTATGGGAACTGGATTTGAGCAGCTCTGGGCACCTTAACAGCAGGTATTTTTGGTTCATTACTCTTGTGCTACACCACTGACATCACTCAGCCACTGTGCATTTGCTGTTCCTTCTAGCTCAGTGGCTCTCTATCAGAGCTGTACATTAGAATCAACTGAGGAACTTTAAAAATAAACCAGGGTGAGCTATTGTGATTTAATCGCCACAGGCATCAGTATTTTTAAAGTTCCTTCATGCTTCTTTTGCTTTTATTTTTTTTTTTTGGCTGCACTGCATGTGGGATCTTAGTTCCCCGACCAGGGATCGAACCCGTGCCCCCTGCAGTGGAAGTGCAGAGTCTTAACCACTGGACTGCCAGGGAAGTCCTCCTTTGCTCTTAACTGGCTTCCCCAACCTTTATTTCTCTACCTGCCAGCTTCTGCTTACTTGTGATATTCATGGATTGTATTACCTCGTAAATTTGCCTTCTCGTGGTCTTAATGAGCTCCCTTAGAGAAGAGGCTATGGCATGACACCAAAATTAAAGTGTCTATTGCAAGGGTTGGCAAACATTTTCTGTAAAATTCCAGATAGCAAATATATGAGGCTTGTAGGCCACAGAGTCTCTGTTGCAACTATTCACTCAGGGAGTCAACCAGAGACAGTGAATGCAAGATCTGTCTGCAGCCAGATTTGACCCATTGGCTGTAGTTTGCTGACCCCTGGTCTGTTCCTTCCTTGTTCATAGTAAAATTTCTTGTTTATTCTTTCTCAATATCTTCTTAGCTACTGTTCTCCAATTCATCATTAACTTGAATATAAGAATTACTTTGGGGACTTCCCTGGTGGCGCAGTGGTTAAGAATCCGCCTGCCAATGCAGGGGACACGGGTTCAAGGCCTAGTCCGGGAAGATCCCACATACCGCGGAGCAGCTAAGCCCGTGCGCCACAACTACTGAGCCTGCGCTCTAGAGCCCGCGAGCCCCAACTACTGAGTCCGTGTGTTACAACTACTGAAGCCCACGCGCCTAGAGCCCGTACTCCGCAACAAGAGAAGCCACCGCAATGAGAAGCCCGCGCACCACAACGAAGAGTAGCCCCTGCTCGGCGCAACTAGAGAAAGCCCGCACGCAGCAATGAAGACCCAATGCAGCCCAAAAAAATAATAAATTAATTAAAAAATTAAAAAAACATTACTTTGTAAAATTCTACTTCATCTAAAAAAATTCATTTCGGGATATTTATCATAGTAGCATTTGATTTATAAATTCATTTGGTCAGAATTAACTTGCTTGTAACATTTCTTCTCCTCTTCTAGAGATATTTAGTCAAGTCTTTTTATGTCCTAATAATCATAATTTTCATCATGTAGATCCCCCCAGTATTTATGTTACTCCTTAGGTATTTTATGCCATATGTAGCCACAATTTTCTATTAATTTTAATAACTTTATTTTTCCTAGCTTATTTCAAAATGGAAGTGCTATTTTTCCTGGTTATAAAGAGGTACTTATAATAAGCAATTCAAATAATACAAGGATATAAAGAGTGCAGTCAAGATAAACTATAATCCCATCATTCATCTAAAACCACTGTTAATGGTGTATAGACTTCAGTGTTGGGCTGTCTTTGTCATTGAGCATTTATTTTATCTAAATGTGCCACCTGTTCAGATTCTGTGCTGATTAAGCAATTTCATGATTACAATTTGGCTACAAGAAAAGCATATGCTCCTCATGTGGAAACAAGTATTCTGGTTACATAGATGGGTATGTTTCTTGTAGTAAATTAAATTGGCATGTTGAAGATTATTTACCTCTCATTATATGTCAGCTATGATGAATGCCCTTGTAATTTATCTTTGCACAGTTGACTCATCATTTCCTTACCAACCATAATTTTTAGTCACAGAAGCTGCAGTGAATGCTCTCAGGGCCCTTAAGCCTGGTTTGTTTCCATGGAAAAGAGCCTAACAAAAGACTGATAGTGTTGACATGTTCCTGGCAGCAGGCATGAGCATAAGTATGCATTTGAAGAAATATTAGAGAATATGATAAAAATCAGTGGTTACAGTTTGTTAGGAGAAACTCCCTCATTTTCTAATTTACCTAGAGAATTACTTTAGTCAGTTCAGAGATAGCAGCATGTATATGTTTTGTCTTGTTCCTGAGGCACAGTTGTTGGAAGTTGGCTACAATGGGCCACCAAAGGATTTTTACACTCCTTGAATACATCCAACTAGGGAGAATTGCATGAAGTATTTGTAATTGAAAAGTGTGCGTGCCTGCTTTTAGTAGCCTGGAACTTGATAGAAATGTCATTAACTAAAGGTAGGATATAAAATATTTTAACTCAGAGTAACAGCTTAATATCTAAAAAGAACTTCTGCATCACTAAGAAGAAAAATTTCTTGCTGGGAACAAGTTTGGGAAACAAATGTACTTTTTTTTCTTTTTGGGGGGAGTAAAGTGCCCTCTCCAAAAAAAAAACAACCTTGCCTAGTTCAGAAAATGCATTGTTTTGGTTAAAAACCAGCTTAACATTTTGTTCTAGGTCAGAAGTAGTTACTAAGTTGTAAGTTTTATGATAGTTGTAACCTCATTTATTGACAGTTCTAATCCAGTGATTTAAAAAATGTGACAGTAAGGATAATTATAACCAAAACCATCTAATTGTTATAATGTAAATATATATTTAAGTGTGGTTGTAAAAATGCATTTTGAAACTTCAAGGAAAACAAAGGTGGCCTGTATGATTTGGCTACTTAATATCAAAAAATGGATGGTATGTGGGGGTGTCACTGGATCACAGGACTCAGCATATAGTTTTACTTAAGGCTAACATAGTAAGGATACATAGCCTTTCTAAAGTTAGCATAAAGAAAAAGACACATGTGGAGTTTGGAGAAGTCCCTGTGCAGGCTTCCATCTGCTTTCTCCTTCCCACGAGCGTTCGCACAGAGCATCCCCTTGCAATAAAAATACAGCAGCACGTGTGCAATGTTTCTGCCAGGGAAACCTGTTAAGAGACTCAGCAACCAAGGCTTTTATTGTGGGCTGGTCATGTAGGCACTTTCTGCTTAGCACATACCAAGATATCAGACTTCCAGAAGGAAAGTAGGTATTCAACGTGATCCACATTATTTATATAAGCAATTTAGGCACAGTGAGCCACCCTTATCAGTTAGGGAAAGTTTTCTATCAGTGCAGGGAACTGTTTACCAGTAAAGTTTCCTGATGCCAGCCAAGGGCCAACCTTGCAAGCAGGTCTTTATGAGGATAGTAGTCTTAGGCCTGCTATGTTAACTCTTTCCTGTGTACATGGGTTGAATGTATAATAATAGATCAAAATTATAGCATTCTATGATTGATCACATTCAGGTCCTGCTTAAGGTGATAAGAGAGTTTAAATACATGATTTCTGTTCTGTTTGGGGCATGTAAAAAATTTTTGGGGAGCCTTTTAGGTTATGTCAAAGAGTGACTTAAGCTTAACTTGTAAAGTATTTTTAACAAAATCTTTGATATACTGGCTATTTTTTCCTTTTTTCCTCCTTACACTGTTGCAAATAGTTAACTGAGAGAAGTGTGTTAATTTAAAATTTTGGGTGTCATTCCTTCCCCACACATTAATTAGGAAATTGACCTTCAAGGAACCATTCTTTAAGAAAGAAGTCCAAGGGAATATTAAAGTTTTGTTCTACGGTTTCACATGAATTTAATTAAAAAACTGAAAGTTAGTTTAAAGTAACAGGCCTCTCCATTTGAGAAGATTTAAAAGCAGATTGATTGTACTATCTGGGCATAATTCGATTCAGGTAATACTATTTTTCTCCCTTATCAGAAATTGAAGAAATTGCTGTAACCCCTTTGATGCATTTTCCTGCATCAAAAGTAAAAATGTGGAAGTCTATTAAGACACCAAAATGTTCACATTGGTTATCTTTTGAGACAGGTTTACATAAGTAATTATTATTTTTATGGGGTGTTTTGGTTTGATTTTTTTTCTTAGTGAAAATATACTATGTTGGAAAAAATAAATAGTTGGTAGGTTGACAGTGAGAGATTGATACTGTTAAGACACCTGGTCTCTGACACCACCTGGCTTCAATTCAATTCTGATGCTAACTACCCCAGGTTAATACCAGATCCCACAAGTTAAGGGCAACATCTTCCTGAAGACTGCCTTCCCTTTAGTAAATCTTAGGGCAACCTATACTGACCAATCAGCTAAATTCAGGGATTCCTGTGACCATCTTGGGTTTGTTAATTTGCTAGAATAATTTCTAGAACTCCCTGAAAGTGCTATACTTACCATTACAGTTTTATTATAAAGGATACAACTCAGGAGCAGCCAAATGAAAAAGATACATAGGACAAAGTCTGGGAGGACCCTGGATAAGGAGCTTCCATTCTCTCACCCCTTGGACTCAGGATATGTCACCTTCCTGGCACATCAAAGTGTTCACCAACCAGGAAGCTCCTTGAGCTCTGGGTTTCTAGAGTTTTATTGGGGTTTTATCATTGGTCACTTGGTTAAGTTCAGTCTCCAGCCCCTCTCCTCTCTCTGAAGGTCTAGAGGATAGGGCTGAAAGTTCCAATCTTCTACTAATATGCTTGGTCTTTCTGGCAACTAAGCCTATCTTGAGTCATGTCGTTAGCATAAACTCAAGTATGCTCAAAATGGACTTCTTGTAAATAACAAAAGCACACTCCATCACACACGCTTTTGAGATCTGTGCTTCCAACAGAGGACAAAGACCAAATTCATATTATACATTTTTATATTTTATCTCTAGTTTTGTAAAGTGTTTTGTTATGAAGAGCGCAAATGATAGATCCAATGAGGGGATGATAATTTGCAAGGTTACAAGGGATCGTGAGCAGTAAGGGAGGTAAGAATTTTACTGGAAACCCACCAAAGGAACTGGTGAGTGGCTGTGCCTCTGGCATGGTAACTAGAAGGCCACCAGGAAATGGAGGCATCAGGAGAAACCCTTTATGGGTTTGTTTTTATTTATGGGCCATGTTCTGCTCTTTTTTTTTTTTTTTTTGGTGGCTTGTGGGTGGGATCTTAGTTCCCCGACCAGGGATCAAACCCAGGCCCTCGGCAGTGAAAGCGTGGAGTCCTGACCACTGGACCGCCAGGGATTTCCCCTGTTCTGCATTTCTGCTCTATCATTACCTTACCTCTGATTGTTTTGCTCTTTCCTTTGACCTTTTATATCCGTCTCTACACTGGAGCTTCTGCTTACTCATAGTTTATGCTTCTGCATGAATCCTTAGAGATCCAGTTCTAGCTCTCACTTCGTTATGCATATTTAAAACTTGAGCGCATGTAAATTGTCAGCCTGTCGTCCTGACTGGCTCTTTCCTAGGCTAGGTTGGGAATTAACAGTAGTAGACTCAGAAGACTACTACTGCAGAGAAGTTTCACTTAGGAGCCAAGGGAAGAGAGGCTTATTACAATGGAAAGCACTTCTAAAACAACATTAAAATGTTTCTCTTTAAAGAGTGCTTAAAATATTAAGGATATCAATGCTTTTCCTAATACCAAAATCAAAATTCTTAATATGGAAGATTGATAAATGTCATGATATAAAATTTAATCGAGTTTAATGTATTAAAAAATGTTTGACTTTGGATTTACTTTTAGAAAGGAATTCTAAATCTCAAGACTAAATCAGTATATTTGTTTATGTATTTTTTCTTATTCTGTCAAAATCTTGCAATCCTTAATTAATCTTTTTTTTTTTTTAAGTGGAAAGGATTTACTTTTTTCTCTCTCCCAATTGTTTGGTTATTCTATTTGTTAGTTAATCCATTCTTTGCTCACTGATTTGTAAAAACATCTTTATCTTTCTGTGTCTTCAAACATAGAAGCCATAAAATGATTCATAAGCGCAGCTAACATAATAAAATACTCATGTCAAAAACACTAAATGAAGTCAAAAGAAAATGAGAAACTTGGAAAATATATGCAACATGTATTACTTAGTGCTAATCTCCATTAATGTATAAAAAGATTCTAAATAAAGAAAACCAAAAGACCACAGTTTAAAATGAGCAGTGGGCATGAACAGAGACAGTTCACAGAAAAACGACATTTAAACCTATGAAAGAATGCTCAAGCTCACTTATAAGAGAAATGCAAAACAAAACTACAGAGAAAGTTAATACTTGAGAACTTTACTGGAAGGACTATGGGAAAACTGACATTTATAGAATGTTTGTTAGAGTACAAAATAGTATAATACTTATGGAGGGCACTTTGGAGGTATTTATCAAAACTATAGTTGCCTTTATTCTTTGATCCAGTGATCCTGTGTATCTGCACATGTGAAACAAATTGCATATGTAACATTGCAGACGGTTTTATAATAGTAAAAGATTGGAAACAACCCAGGAGCCCATGAGTGTGGAATACTAGGTTCCTGTAAAAACACATGAGGAAGCAGTCTCTGCAGTGATATATTGTTAAGTGAAAAAGTGAAATGTACAATGTTCACTTATGTTAAAAAAAATAACAGATTATATAAAAGTGGTTACCTGTAGGTGTTGGGAGAATGGGGCAGGTGTATCCAGGGATGAGAGCAAGAATTTTCTATATATAATTTTTTATATAGAGGGGGGGAAGGTAGCAGAATTGATAGGTTTGGAAGGTTCTGGTGACAAGATACACCTTTAATTTTCACTGTAATGTTGTATATATTGTGTATATTTCTAAGGTATATTGTGTTCGCTGATCCGTTGATTTCTTTTACATGCTGGTCTTTAAACTATGTTTTTAGTTTTTTTTTTGTTTTTTTTTAAATCTTTTTTTTTAACATCTTTATTGGAGTATAATTGCTTTACATTGGTGTGTTAGTTTCTGCTTTATAACAAAGTGAATCAGTTATATATATACATATGTTCCCATATCCCCTCCCTCTTGCATCTCCCTCCCACCCTCTTTCTCCCACCCCTCTAGGTGGTCACAAAGCACCGAGCTGATCTCCCTGTGCTATGCGGCTGCTTCCCACTAGCTATCTATTTTACGTTTGGTAGTGTATATATGTCCATGCCACTCTCTCACTTTGTCACAGCTTACCCTTCCCCCTCTGTCATACAGAGTGAAGTAAGTCAGAAAGAGAAAAACAAATACCGTATGCTAACACATATATATGGAATCTAAGAAGAAAAAAAAAAGGTCATGAAGAATCTAGGGGCAAGATGGGAATAAAGACACAGACCTACTAGAGAATGGACTTGAGGACAAACTGTTTTAATAAGAGGTTTTCTTTTTTTTTTTAAAAAAAGCTCTGTTCACTCATTTTTCCTCTTGATAAGCTTTTTATTCAACTTGTACACATTAAATGCCTCCTGTACCGTGCATGGATACTGTACATAATTTATACATGCAGTAGGTTCTAGGTTTTCTCTGGGAGATCAATAAGCTAGGGGAAATATAATAGAGTTAAGTACAAGGTACGTAGGAAGGAAGGTTACCTAACAGTAGAGGTGATGATAGGAGGGGAGAGGAGGAGGACTTTGCAACATTGGATTTCAGGGGAATTTCATCACCAAAGTTGCACCCTAAGGCAGAACCCATATTTGGGGCCAAGTAACCAAGCTAACGTTGGTAGATCTTGTCCTCTGAAGGACTTTTGGTATTTTTGCAGTGTGGACTTAACCACCATATATATCAATATATTGCCACCAAGGGGCTTAAATTCCAATTATTAGAGGTTCCAAGGGACCTACTTTTGTCCATTAGGTGTTCTTGCTAAAATTTTTGTAATTCTGTGTCAGGAATCATGTCAGTCATAAATGCAGCCTTTTTCATGATGTCTCTAGATAAATTTTGTCATTTTTAAATTTCATGTTGTTGATCATCACCCATTCCTTTCTCTTGGAATCATGATACCTTGGCAGCCTGGCATAATTTCCAGTTTATTTTCACTTTGTAGAAACTTAAAAATCTGTTGAAGTAGTGTTAAGTGTCTGGCTTAAGTTCTGCTTGGGGGGTTCCTTTGACCCAGAATGTTCCCTCTGATGTTAGACCAAATATTGTGATCCAAGCCCAAGGGGTCAGTATATCTTATAGTAACTTTAGTGACTGATCTATAATTGGTAGTTTGATACTTTCGGCTCTGTTATTTTCTAGTTGAGAGATTACATGATATGTCTGTCAGTACCTGGGATTGAACAGTTGATATATCATATTATACAAGCATTGCACCCTGGGTCTGAAATTACATTGTAATGTAGGGTGTAGATATATCTACTTCCAACAGGTTGTATGAACATCTTTAAAACCAGTGAATTTCTACCAAAGTCATGGAACTCAAAGGTATATTGTAGAATTTGTAGGAGTCTGCTAAGCATTAATACTTTCAACTCAGGTTAGGTTGAATATCATAAGGTGGCCTGCCATCTTGCATTGGTATATTTCCCTATAATCCCTGACTGATTGGCAGCCTAGTGGCAATTTGGTTGTTGCTGCTGATAAGTAAGCTCTTTGCTGATATATACAGGGTTTGTGTCTTTGTAGACCAAGCATTTTTGTCCTTTTAGAATGCTGTGATTCCATCTCTTAAAACTGCCTGGCACTTAGTAGGTGCTCATTAAATGTTGAATAAACATTGGTATGAATATAATACCAGTATGTCTACAATACCGTATGTGTCATCTCCTAAATGCAAACAGTGTGTTACATGTCATTTATATTTTTCTGTATCTTGTACACTTGTTTTGGGGTACTTGCACTAGTAATTCTGTATGATAATTTGAGTAAAGAGAATATGCACATTTAATAATTTGATTCATTAGGTTGCTAGATTGCCCTTTGAAAATGTTCCAGTTTTACTGTCACTCACAGATTATAATAGTTTTTTTCAAAAAACAATGATACATGCAAATAGTAAATAGTTCAGTTTGTACTAAAGTGGATGTAGTTAAAAGTTGCCTTTCCACCCCTGGTTTCTAATCCTCAATCTTCCTTCTTCCCAGATACAAGTACTGTTACTGATTTCATGTGTAATTTTTCAGAGATAGTCTCTGCATATATAAGTTGATACTCTTGTTATAAAGTCAGCATATTGTAGAAACAATAGCCTGATAAAAATAGATCTGTGGACCAGTCTCTGACAGTGATATACAGTTGATCCTTGAACAACAGGGGTTTGAACTGCCAGGGCCCACTTATATACGAGTATTTAGTTTTTCAATAAATACGTTCTATACTACACAATCCCCGGTTGGTTGAATCCTTCGATGCGGAACCCCAGGTATGGAGGGCTGACTGTAAAGTTGTGTGTGGAGTTTTGACTGCATGGGGGGGTCAGTACCCCTAACCCTAGCGGTGTTCAAGGGTCAAGTGTATAAGCAAATAACCTAAATATAAACTTGGTGAGAAGAATCCAGGAGCAAATTCATGACTAGTATACAAGCAAGTAGTGTTCATGCCAGCCATGCAAGGATGATTCAATTTTAGGAAATCTGTGAATATAAGTACCACATGGTTAGGCCAGAGGACAAAAACATCACATGAGCAGCCCTACAAGTTGAACTTTTTAGTATTTTTATAATTTAATCAAAATCATTGTTCCATTTAGATCTTATTTTGATGTCAGTAGTCATATAATGATCTCACATTCTATTTTAAAAGGCTAGCCAGTTGCCCAGTACTATGTATTGAAAATTCATCTTTTGCTCACTCATTTAAAATTACATCTTGTCAAATACTAAATTTCATAATTTATTTGGGTCTGCTTCTGGACTCACTGGTGTGTGAGTCCATTAACTGTCTTTTCTGTGACAGTATGGAATTATTTTGATTGTGTAAGTATTATGTTACTGTTTGCTGTGCCCACTTGCTGCCTGTCCATATTTAGATTCATTTATTTGACACCATTCCATATACTCTGAATTTCTTGGTTCTACATAATATTTGTGTCAATGACTGTTCATCATGGCTCTTGACTTTCCCACTTTAACAATTTACTAGAGTAGTCTCCATCTGAATTTTTTTCATTATTCTATTTTGTGTCAGTTCTACCCAGGGTTTTTGTTTTTCCCAGCTGCTTTTATACTTTTTTTTCCTGCCAGGTGTACCGTAAAGATGTTGTATGGTGTATATATATATACATGGGCTTTATAACAGGAAATTTTACATGTTAAAATTAATATGCAGGGTGATTTTAATCAGCGTACACATAGCATAATAGAAGAGCTAAAGCAGAAAAAGTACTATAATATTTCATGATCTGTGCTTTCTTGCATGCCTATTGCTGCACATTGCTATTGTTCTTGGTTGAGATAGTCTTATCAAGGTAATATTTATGGTATGTTTCATGACTGCCATATTCATAGAGTCCTCTGTCTTGCCTTGAGTCTTTGCATGCCTTAAACAGGACCCCTTGTCATACACAAGTCATTCAATTTTATGTTCTAAAAATTATCAATTTTGGCACTTAACATGTGACTCTGGACTATACATCAGAATATTTGGCTGTTAGTTTGAAATTAAAATTTATGCATAATATAATTTATTTAACAGATTACTTTAAAGCCTTTTGTTCCTTTCACAAATAATGGTGAAGTGAAAACATGATCCATATTTCCTTGTGTGAGTATTTTTATATGATTTCTATATGATGGTATCTTTGCAAAAGTTGGTAAAAATATGAACAATTTTTATTAAAGTTCTTCTCAGTTGCCCATCCAGAAATGTTTTACTTAACCATTTTTATAGTTGCTTAATTAATTTTCTTCAAAATACAAGGCTGTGGATTGTTTAACCTGTATTTTAGCTCAACATCACAAAACAGGTTATCCCCAAATTTTCCTTGCACATCAGGGGCCTCAACAAGGATATTATAAACTTGATTCAATTTCCTTTATTGAATTTGTAGTAAGTCTAATTTTTAGTGCATGGAAAGATCAAAATGTGTGGTGACCTATTTATAGAGTAAAATTTGGGGGGAGGTGGATATCATCATTCTTGTTATTTTTTTTTAAATAAACTTTGTTTTTAGAACAGTTTTTGGTGTACACAAAGTTACAAAGAGTTCTCATGTATGCCCCACTCAAGGTCCCCTATATTAACATTTTATATCAGTTACTATGGTACATTTGTCACATTCCCTCTCTCCTTAACCCCTGGTAACCTCTAAGTATACTTTTGGTCTCTGTGAATTTGCCTATTATGGGTACCTCATATAATTGGAGCAGTATAATATTTGTCCTTTTGTGTGTGGTTTATTTTACTTAGCATATCTTCAAGGTTCATCAGTGTTGCATGTACCAGAACTTCATTGCTTTTTTTTAATGGCCAAATGATATTTTTCATTGTGTGTGTATGTATATATCACACTTTATTTATGCATTCAGTTTGTTTATATGACATGTTTTGTTTTTATACAACATATATTAGTATATATTTGTTTATATATACACTTTGTTTATAAAACACATTTTGTTTACTGTCTAATGGATAGCCCTGCTCTACAACATGCATGTAATGTTTTTGGTTAATTGTTTCTACATTTTATTAAGCTAATTAAATTGCTCATAGTAAACTGTACAGTAGAGAATTATTTAACTCTTGCAATAAAAATCTTGAAATTGGCTCTGTAGTATTAAGGTAAAACTTTGGTCTGCTGAAATTATTAGGCATCTATATTAATATCAGCACAGGCTATCCAAAAATTAACAAAAATATTTTCCTATTTTAGTTGAGATACCTTTGGCATCAGTGTCTATTTTCCTTGATTAAAATTGAACAGTAATACTAACTGGGTAAATAGTTTTATGTGATTTTAAATATATTTTTCTTTTAGCTATAATTTTTAATATAGGTCAGTATTTTGTGTAGAATTGCTATCTATTTCGTGAACATTTGCTCTTTACTTTCCTTTTCTCCTTATTCTCTTCATATTTTCTGAGGACGTTTAGTCAATTTCTTTAGGGAGGAATAAGTTCAAATCTATGTATCTATCACTCAAAGAATCATTTTCTTTCCCCCATTATACAATGTATTAAAAAATTATAAAAGGCATAGGTAGTCAATTGTAAAAAATTGAAGTAAAAAAGCATAGCACAATTAAAAGAAGAATATCCAGAACCACTCAGATTTCTGGTACATTTCTTTTTAGTATATGTATGTATACTGATAACATTTTTAGGTGGCTCTTAAATTAACAAAAACATTTTCCTGTCTTTAAATATGAATACACACTAATCTCATTTGGACCATGATATTTTGGTATAACATCTACCTCTTTTTTAGACATTAGAATTATTTTAAGTTTTTTTAAAAATAAAATTTGAACATATCAGTACAGTTAACATACTTACAGAAACATCTTTGTGTATGTATCTCCCTGATAATTTCTTTTATTATAAACTTGTTAGAGACCCAATTATTTTTTGTTTGTTTTGCACCTCTTGATTAGCTTATGTGAAGACAGTCAAGTGTAAAGTAATTAGACCCACATTCAAGAAGCAAACGTTGTCCATACATCCCTACATCCCTTCACACTTAATTTAGTCTCACCTCTGACAGACATACTCATTCTGTGCCCTGCTGTCATCCACCATCCTTTGCCTTCCTCTTTCAGTCCTATGTTATGAGATGCCTCTGTTCCTTTCACTTTCACTAGTTGATAACACTTTTAATGGTTGAAAGATTATTTTAACCTTTCAATCTGTTTTCCTAGCACTTTCTACCAAATACAACTATTCCTTCTCATTTAAATACCTCTTAATCATATCTATTTGTTCTATTACAGACAGCAGTCGGTTTTATACAATATCCTTTTTCTTTTATAATAGTCTTTTGATAACAATAGTTCACATTAACTGAGCACATAGTAAGTGTTACACACTGTTCTGTGTGTGCTTTGACCCAGTTTTAATGGTCAGGAAGTAAATTCTAATATTATCCCTTGTTTTTTTCAGCTGCCGTAATTGAGGTCAGTTAAACTCAGTAACGTTGCTCCCCAAATGTCACAGAGCGACTCAAGCAGTTCATCCTCAGAGTCTCTGCTCTGTAGGTTCTCTCTCATTATCTTTATCAATGATGCTTTAGTTGGAGGTAAATTGAGGTCCTTTTCAATGTCCAGGGGTAACTGTGCTCCTAGGAAGATCAGGAACTCTTTAAGATTTGCCCTTTTTTTTAAGTTTAAATGCTGGACCAGCAAAGTAGAGGCAATCAGAAGAGTATATAGGATAGGTGTGTTAGGATTAACTGGGGTACCTTTCTAATAGAACACCTGGATATGACACTTATCTCCACATCTGGTTTTCAAACACACAATGAACCATACAGAAAAGACCTTTAATAAAGGCCATTTCCTCCCAAGGTTGGTTCATTTTAGAGATAGCCAAACCTAGAATTGTTCTAATTACTTCTACTTGATGTAATAATCTCACCAACTCTGGTGTTAGTATCATTTTTATTACATTTCAAAGACAGGTTATCAAACCAAGAGAAGTTCAAAACTCATCCAAGAATGGCCAGACAGTAAATTGTAGACTCCCTTTTTGAACTCAGGTCTTATGATGGAAGAGCCTAAGCTCTTAATTGCCCCAGGATACTGCAGTGTCATCTTTGGACGTTCTTAATTACCCTTGACCTCTCTGGTATTTCCTCTTGTGATGTCTCCATCCTAACAACCTTTATTATACACACATTTTCATAATTTAACCACACTCCATGGAAGAAGTATTTTTTAAAAAAATTTTTATTGGAGTATAGTTGATTTACAATGTTGTGTTAGTTTCAGGTGTACAGCAGAGTGACTCAATTATACATATGCATATATCCACTCTTTTTTAGATTCTTTTTCCATATAGGCCATTACAAGAGTATTGAGTAGAGTTCCCTGTGCTGTACAGTAGGTCCTTATTAGTTCTCTATTTTATGTATAGTAGCGTGTATATGTCAATCCCAATCTCCCAATTTATCTCTCCCCCCCCCCCACCCCAAAGAAGCACTTCAGAATGAGACTTGTTCCAAATTACTCAATTGATTTCCCAAGTAGAGATCTGCCTTTTGGTCCCTTTATCTGGCTACCCGGACAGAGAGATTCCTGGGAGCCAACCTGCTTTCAAGTCAACTGTTTTACCCCAGATGTTTCTGTCCAGGTTCAACTTTGGAAATTCAGGCTCCTCTATCTTCAGGTCTTCAGCCTCCGTTTGACTTTCCATCTCGTCCACGGAGGATCGCTGAGTTAAGTCAGGTGAGCAATCATTCCATCTCATTATCTTTAATGTTGTTGGGACAAGGGCTGTCTTTCTGTCAGAGGGGGAAAGTTTTATTCCTTTAAACTACAGAATAATTTATAAACTATAATGCATAGTCCAATTGGTTGGTTTAAAGAAAATCCATTAAAAACAGAGCTTTGCTGTGCCTAAACTGAATATCTCTGTCTGTGTTCCTATTGATTATTACCTACCATGGGCCTTGCAGATATGCTCTTCCCCACATCCTCTGATAAGTAAATTATAATTGGTGTTAATATCATGTACATTGTACAGATAATCAGAGTGTGAATTGGAGAGAAAATAATTTTAACAAGATCAGAATGCTTTTTAAGTTACAGTTTGAATTTGAAGCCTCCGTTTGTGGCATTTTACATTCCAAGGAAAGCTTTGAATCGTTTGGGATTCAGTTAGCTCACATTTCTCAAAGGAAAAGAAGCATGGCTAACCTTCACACCTGTGAAAATTTCCCCATATTTGCTTGGGAACAGATGACCCGTATGCACTTATGTATTTGTCTAAGGGATATATGTGGTTTCTCAGCAGTTAAACCTTCAATTCAACTGAAGTGCAGTTAGCCTTCCCCAACAGGACAGTTTTTTCTCAATAAGTTTTCTTTTTTAATAGGAAAGAAAACGGCCGTGCACAGAGGGAGAACTGATCACCGTCTGTTCTTCAAAGACACTTCTGTGGCAGTGGTTGGGGCTACTAGTGCTCACTGCCCTGACAGAGACCTGCTTCGACAGGGTAGGAGGAGGGTGGGCTTTGGGTGTCAGACCTGCATCTCCACTGTTAACTACAGCCCTTTTGAAAGTCAGGCTTTACTCCTTTTCCAGGGACTCCTTTGGGATTGCGAAGCTTTCTTTCTATTTATTGGCCTTCAGCCTTGACTTGGCCTTGAAGTTTCTGAATTTCTAGGTCACAAGTTTTTTCAGGTTGAAGTTAAATATACTTAATTCACGTACGTGTGAGTCACTTCAGTTGTAATGTGCGCAAGTCCTTAGACCAGGCACAGTTTCTTACCTGGCCACATGGCCCTAGTGAGAATAGCATCCCTGTGTCAGGGCTGAAACAGCAAAGCAAAGTGACTGATAGACCCGGATTGCTTTAGCCCAGATTTAGAAGCAACTAACATTTATTGGGTAATTCCTGTGTGTTAGACACTGTTCATGTATTAAAGCATTTAATACAGTAACCCTTTCCTTTAGGTGCTGTGAGTAGTCTTACCCAAATTTTACAGATGGGATAATTACAGCTTACACAGTCTAGATGACCTGTCAAGGATCACACAGCAAGTCATTTGCAAAGCAGGGATTTGTACCCAGGTGATCATACTGCAGGGTCTACACTCTTAGCCCCTACATTCAAGGCCCCTCATAGATTGCTGTTTCACTCTCCTTCCCCTGGCATGTGCAGTTATTCCTTCTTGCCCCCTTTCATTTATCTGAGTCTAATACTCTCTTTTTTTTTTTTTAAATCGTCCTTCTCACCTCCACCTTCTCCAACCCTTCATATTCAGAGTTTAACCACCTGGCTGGGAAAGCTGGCAGGCTTATACAATAAATAAATCCTCATAAAATTCTCAGCAAAGCAGATGGGGGTGAGTGTGGGGTCATTTATCCTTCTTTTGGAATATAAATGGGGTATGGGGTGTAGGGATCATGGTCTCTGGGCATCATTGTCTCCTGGGAGCTCGGGAGCATCAGTGATTCAGCTATAGTGGTGTGCTGGCTTTTTGGGGTCCGTGTTGAGCCAGACAAGTGAGGGGCTTTGTGGAGTCACTGAAGAATGAGTGGTGCCTCTTGGTGTCTTTCATTTGTCTCATTTTAAGACTTCTCCTTTTACCTTTAAAATGGTGGTTGTGCGTGGTGGGCTTACTTGTTGAAGGCTTCTGTTTTTAGACTCTAGCTTATTCTCTGTGCCTTACCTCCCTGCTTCTGCCTATGAGGCTTTAACCCCAGGTGACTGAGCTAGTTTGGTAGCAGCTTGGCTGTTAAGTAAATGAGTGTTCACAACAGGAGGAATTTTGAACTGACCTACTAAGAGGGTGAGCAGGGCAATTTAGGGAGTCCTTTGTAGGTTTCCCCCCATTAATCTTTAGCCTTGTACCATATCACTAGTGAGCTCTCATTTCACAGTGCCTATGAGTTAGTTTAGTCTGTCTAGGAAGTCACTTATTTTACCCTGGCCCCCAAGGAATGCCAAATATCAGGAACTGTAATCACTTACACTTACCCTGCTGTTGGATGCCTAATGTCCCCTCACACCAAACTGTAACATAGCTTGGGGCAGAATCTGGGAGGTGCCTTTAGGTCCAAGGAGCAGGGTGGTAGGATGAAGACTCACTTGGCATTATTAGACTTGGCCATGGTTGACAACCTGCTGCTGCATCAGAAGAACTGGTGCATCTCAGAAGATGTTTGAGATTGAGTTCTTTGGGGCCACTGCTAACACCAGAGCTGTCCTGGGGTGGACAGTGCCCCTCCCCAGCCTCAAGGAAAGGGGTGCGTGGTTAAGAGAGGGAATACAAATCCATATTCTATAGAGTATTAGAGCTGAATAGACTAATTGCCTGATTAGGCCCTATCAGTTTCTGTGTGTGAACACTGAGATCCATGGGTTGGGTGTGGGTGGCTTGTCTGGCCCAGGATAGATTGAAAACTCAAGCAAACTGCATGAGCCCTTCTAGTACTTTTGCTTTTGGTATTTAAGGGATTTTAGAGTCTTGGCCTCTCATGTATTAAGAAACAATTAAGAGGGAAATAGGGAGTAAGGTGTGGGATAGTCAGCATTTCCTGTCATACAAGTTGATGCTATTAGGAGTTCTGTTTGAGAGTTATTAGGTAAGGGAGACAGGTAGGGGTGAGGGCCTGAGGGCTTGGGGCAAGAAGGGAAGAAGGGAAGGGATGGAAGATCCATCTGGAATCGGTTTCAAAGAAGAAAGACTGCATAGTGCTTTGAAGAAATCAAGCATCAGTCCAAGAAGACCTGTGATCTCAGCAGCTATCTTCACATCACCCCATCTCCTTGGCAGGGCTCAGCCTCACCTCTGCCCGCTTAATGCCCATCCTGGTCCTGTGTGTTTTGGGGCCCAGCGATTGTTTATGCTCTGGGTGAGCTCAAGCACTGGGAGAGGGACCACTTGTGGCTGTCATTTAGGCCACGAAAGCAGCAGGGAAGGGATGGTTTCCTGTGGAATGGGGATGTGGTGTCAAGCTGATGAGCAGCAGAGGAGGTATTTGGGGCAGCATGGAGGGAAGGATGCATATCCTGTAGGAATCAGGGGACACAGGTTTTTGTCACCTATCAAGTGCCCTCAGTCGGGGATGGCTGCAGCTCTATTACACAACCCTATCAAGCAGGCACTGTAGTTATTAGCAGTGACTTTGAAAAAAATTATTCTTTTGCCTCTTCTCTCTTTCACTCCCAAGCTGCTCAATATGTTGAAAATGGAGTCAGGGACCATCGTCTTTATATAGAAAGTTCCAACTTGAGATGCCTTTATTATTACATCCAAGAATCCTCTCCACTCTTTCCCTGGCTTCTCATGCCTGTGGGATTGATGGGCCAGCCTGTGTCCTACCAGTGTTTCCTGAGTATTTATCACTGTTCAATTTGGGGGTTAATGGGAGAGGGATGGGGGGACTACGATGGATAATCGAGTGTGTTAAGATCTTAAAGATTTTCTGTGGATTTCGACATGCCTCAAAGAATCTTCCTGTCCGGTAAGTACAGGATAGTTGAGCAACATACATAACTACAGACATTAGATTGTAGGCCATCTGATTCAGTAATTTGACTTGAAGCACTTCCTAGTTTGCATGTTTTACACTTGAGGATAAGGTTAAGAGAAGTTAACCTGTTGGGAAGTTTTAGTTGCTACTGGAACTATGTTCACTTAATACAGGAAGCCAGTATTCTTCAAAGATGAGAGTTCCTCTATAGGACAATAGGAAGAACACGCAACATTTGTTCCCCAGGGAATAGTACACCATGGTAGACAAGGTTCTGGGTCCCCTGAGGGGTCTCCAATCATAGTATTGCTGAAATTCCAGCTGTCCTTTGGGATGGGATGTCTTTGGCTTAGCTGTACTTTTTACTGGCTTCTGCTTATCAGGGCCAGAAGGCTGTCCAGACAGATGCTGCTATGATGAACTCTTGGTGTTCATCTCAGGAACTCACTGCCCTTACAGCCTTTTAACTAAGTGCAGTAGTTCAGCATGTACTCTAGAGTTAGGAGGTCTTAGATGAAACTCCAAAATAAAAGATTTAAGAAATCCCATACCTTATGTTAGGACCAGAGCACGTGTTCAAGGATGTAGTGAGATGGTTTTTAACCAGAAGGATGGTTGCGGGTATTGACCTCAAGAATAATCTGGAACAGGTTTGCAATGAAGAGAACAAAGATTACCCCTGCTTTCATCGGGAGATGGTTTTTAACCAGAAGGATGGTTGCGGGTATTGACCTCAAGAATAATCTGGAACAGGTTTGCAATGAAGAGAACAAAGATTACCCCTGCTTTCATCGGGAGGAGGAATGAGCCTGATGTCTTTTGTTTGTGGTATACTTAGCCCGTAGAGCTTTGTGATGCCTACATTGATACAGGTAATCTTTGATCACTGCCAGAATGGCCAGTGCACTTTGCATTTATTACCCTGTATTGAGTTACCCATCCTTTGGATGAGTTGCTATCTGTGCTTAGTTTCTGAGCTTCCTTTGCACTTCCTGATTCACATCTCAAACGCATATTAAGAGCAGTCAAGAAAGGAAAGATTTTGTTTATTTCAACCGTTAAAAGTGACATACTGGCAGAGATGGGAATACAACCAGCTTCTGAATCATCAGTTTCAGATTCCAGCACAAAAAGATTAGCATTTTTAAGTGAAAAGGATATGGTTTTATACATGTGGGAACTACAAACTGGGCATGCTTTCCACAAGAGGGGGGGAATAAATACTTTTTAATGTGTCCTTGGAGTATGGGTGGGACTCATGAATATACTTCCCTGCTTGGCTGTTTTATTGATTTGAAGGAGTCCCATGCGGCGGCACCAAAGATCTCATCGTTGGAAGTTAAGGTTAGTTCACCTTTGCTGCTCCCTCTCTACATTGCACTGGAGTGTGTGAACTAGAAATGTAGGTCTCCTTATAGTTTGTCCTAGACCCCATCCATACAAAGGCCCTTTTCTAGAACCTCTCAGCATATTGTGAAGTGCCTCGCATCATGCACCCCCAGTACTAAGAAGAAATCAGAATTGCCTAATGACAGCATTGGTCAAAGTGTCCCTGAAAGTGAACTAGGAGGCAAAACTTCAGATGGGAGTTTGCCATCGCTGTCAGCAAATATGCAACAATCTTTTAGGTGGTGAAATTCTTTAATGCCTAGTTAGTAATAGTGCCTATCTTCAACGAACTTGCCATCTGAAAATATTCTAATATAATTTTGTCACCCGTAGTGCCCCCCTGCTCTTTGGGAATCATGTTTGCAATAGATTCGCCACTCATTGGCTTTAAGGGCAGTTTTCCTGTAAGCGGACAAGAAGCTGTTGTATACTGCTAGCACTTTTTGTCCTAGCCACCTGGGGTTCTGCGACTTTGTGGTCCTCAACTATCCCCTGATGGCCTGGGTTGTATTTTCCCAGATAATCTCTGTTAATACTATTAGTAGACATTACTATTCCTTTCAAGCATTCTACTGCCTAGGACATGTTACTTGAATTTTCATTAAGGTTATTCGGACAATTCCCTACATTGGTAGTGCAGGTGAGCTTTCTTAGTTTTTCAAGAAATGCCTTTAAAATATTTGGTTCTTTGAAAGCATATAAGTGCCTAACTCCTTTTCTAGTTGTCTGTCTCCTAAGTGTGCTCCTGTAGGCTGCTTTGTTGCATTATAGACAGCCACTGCTGGAGAATTGGCTGTCCTGAGACAGGATAAACGTCTTAGACACGGTGCTACTCTCTTTTTCTAGTTTGATTCTTCAGATGGAATGTAACACTCAATTGGCAGCTTAAGCTCAGCAAATCTTCCCATGATATGGTTGTAATGAACTTCCAATTTTGGTTTCTCTATGGACAAATTAGCAAGAAAATCAAATGTAATTGCATGACTTATCCTTTGGAAATCTCTGCTGCAGAGCACTGTGTTCCAAAGTTTAGACCTAGTAAAAATTTTAGTAAAATTTTGCTGCTTATTGAAAAACTCATTGTATCTTAAGGTCCTTTATTTCTAGTAACTATATATTCATGCTTACGTGTATGATAAACCAGTCACTGTTTTTTAGGTGCAATGTTAATTTACCTGGGCTGCTTCCATCTTGTGCAAACCGGCAATGCAATCAAGTTGTCCAATAAAGTCACAGGTTTGGCATCCGTCTTTGAAATATTGAGCCACTAATTGGAATTTGTAGTGCAATAATGTAGCCATTTGCTATTGGATGTCAGTTTTCTATGGGAAGTTTGGTCTTGTCATCACTTTATGGCAGATAATACTGCAAACCTGGATAGCTATAGTTTTCCATATTTGTGTCTTTACATTAAGTAGCGTTACTACTGTCATATACCTATAACGTCAGTCACCTACTTTTTATTCGTTGACGCTGCCAGAGGCTTGCAATGGAGTTCCCCAGTTGTCCACTCTGCTTTGCCTCTGCAGAGGTGACATTACAAGTCAACGTCTCAGGGTCTCTTCCAGTTGCATTTCATTAGGATCCCTTGATTCTGTACCAATACGATAAGGCTTTTTAAAAAAGAAAGTTTGCTAGGTATCCTTAGGTGCCTATTTACTTTTTTAGGGAGTCAATTTTGTCTGAATATTTGGCAACGTTAAGTAAGATCCCACTGCCAATCATATCTTTCACGAGCCTTGACAAATCTGGTGCTGTGTTTTGGGCAAAAGACCCATTACCGTGGATCTTATGTATATTTCATTTGTCTTTACAGTGTTGTCTTTTATAAGCTATTAGATGAATTTTAAGAAAATACTCTTAGTAATGCACTGCTTGCAGCCTTGGGAACCAGCAAGTCAGTAATAAAGGCATTTGGTGGCGAAACATTTTTAATGAAACTGTATGTCTGCCCTTGGTCCTTTATGCTGAACGTTTCATGAACGTATTTGATTTATCACCATTATCATTTGCAAATAATTTTACAATACCGCTCTCTCTAACGCACTGATAGCATGTGTTTATCCGGGCATATTTCTAAATGTTAGATTTGGCACTGTCTCAGAGTTAGGTGATGCTCTGTACTAAATTTACCCACACTGCTATTTAACAGGTGACGAGCTTGCATTCTAAGTTTGGTTCTTGACAGGCCAAAGTATACGTAGGTAAATTTAGTCGTAAATATATGCGTCATTCTCTGGGCTCCAATATTTTATGGCCATTGTTTCATTATTAATTCCACTGCCTATTAAATCTGAGGTAATAGTGTGGCGTTTTCATAGGTTGTAATGGGTGTTTTCACATTTGTAACTGAACTGTAGAGAAGTTGGAGCTAATCCGAACTTGTATCCAATTGGTACATGCATCATTACCCTTTGAGAATTTAGATGGTTTGATGTTCATGTGAATGTAGGAAATTAGTGTCATCAGCAGTGCAGTTTAATACCTCTGCTACATAATCAAATATTGAGATTGGTAGGAATTTGGCGCCATCTTGTGGATACAAGATAACCACTATGTTAGCTTTTATGTTGTACCTCATTTGTCCACAGGGCAGCACCCTTTGCGAAATCACTGCAGATCAGAAATGGCTCCCCAATTTTCCGGTAACATTACAATCTGGTTCCTCCATTTTGAGTCACTAATATATTTCAGGGTTGCTGTTGAGTGTCTTTTATTGTTAGACATTTAAATACTTTTAAAGAGTAATAGGGTTTTAAGGCCCAATAGTTTGTGTTGTTTGGTTGTTAAAGGTATTAATAAGGCTATTTACTGGTACATTTAGTGTCTTATTCAACCATTTACAGTATACCTCCAAAGTTTGTGCATTTCTGAGAACAATTAGCAATGATTGTGGAAATTTTCCACAGCTTGTATTAGTGGTATTGGTTGCATAGTTCCCTTCAGGGATTATTACTCTAAATGTAAATGCTCCAGTGATGGTAAGACAACAATAATGTTGTAAGGTTTTTGAGGACATTGAGATTGTCAACTATTGTAGGTTATATATGGCATGTATATCATCTATAGTGTGATTTTCTTGTTTATAGATCACTTTGATCATGCGATATGTTAAGTAGTAGTCTTGCCAATTACTGTAGATCCTCCATAACATGATAGGAGTGAGGTTTTCACTCATAAAAACTCCAAGAAAAGTTCATCCAGATTTTGCATAGTTTAGTGGACAAAGAGGAAACATACAGAAATTGTGTTACTCAATTTACCCATAATATGATGCCTTTTGGATATGTTAGGTTCATCACTCTCACAGAAATTTGGTCTCTTCAGTCTCTTCCAGAAATGGAAGTTTGTTAATGGAAACTTCCATTAACATCACAGTCTAATAGTACTAAAGAGCAAAAAATATTTTAGTGTTGATAAAAGCTGTTTATTTGCTTGTAATATTAACTTTATCTCCACATTCACTGAGGTGTGTGACATTCTTAAAGTAGGTCAGTGTAATTATTACGTATATTACAGTGGCTGTTTTTCTTTAATTTTAGGTGTCTTGCCTCCAAATTTATGGAGGGTTTTGTGCCCCTTGTCAGGAAATATTTCAAGGTTTGTTGCCACCTTGTGGACACAAAGTTTTTTTTCCCCCCAAGACTCTAGTACTGCATTAGTCCACAACGTGTCGCCCTTTTGAGTGATATTGCACTGCTTGCATCACAAGTATGGTTCTGATTGAGAGTACAGTAACCTGATGACTGTGCAGTGAGCCAAAAATACATTTGAGGAATTTCAAGGGTGTTTGTTTCATTTCTTGATTTTGCCCAGTTACAGGTTCTGGCTTATAAAATTTGACATTGGTGTTTGTGTGCAGTATAGTGTAGTGCTGATGTACAGTTGGTTAAATTCAGTATTCCTACTTATTAGCTTTGTTCTGGTTTATCACTAGCAATTCAAAAATTTCACTAGCAAGTTAAAAACACATGGATGATGTCTTTATATCAGATAACAAGGACCGTGTTTCTCCTAAAACCAGTTGACCTCACTGTAGTACATTACTCCATATATGAAAAAATGCCTGAGGGAGTGTATTGTTAAAGACTTAATGTGCTATTCTGAAATTTCCAAGTGTTGTTATTTGATATACTTTTATTGTACTATTGTTGCAGTAACTTCAGCTGACTTTTGTCAAACATAACATTGCCCTAGTAAGCACATGCCCTGTGATAATCTGATATGATACCAAAAAGCATAGTATGTGTTAATGTATTACTGGTTATAATTGTGCTCTGTTTTCCAAATTATTTTAAAAATTATCTAGCATGCATATGTATAATGCAGTGATGAGTGGTGGTTTAATTTTGCTGGTGTTCTCTAGCAACCACTATTGTTTGTTAAATAGTACTTTGAGCTGCATCTCACTTGGTTTCAAAAATTTTTGCTTTTTTTGTCATGGCAAAACTTGTTTAGGTGGTGTGCTTTGGTGTTGTCACCTAGGTTGCTCAGTACGTTATAGTGCTTTACATGGAGAACTTTTAATGAAAAGTTAGTTACTTTTAGTTCAGTGTTGCTATTTAGATTGGGGTATTCTAATATTGTTAACCATTTAGCCTTTCTTTGCTCCTCCACTTGACTGCCTGGAATTTTGTTAATTAGCAAAACGTTAGGTGTTAGGATCTGCCAACCATGGACTGAGTGGTTCTGGAGGGCCTGTTACTTGCTGTATTATGAAACCATAGATCCGTGATTTGTTATACTGCCAATGTTAATTTAATCATGCGATCAACAAATGTGTCCCAGAATTTTATCATGGTGAGTGGTCATTGTTTCTGTCTGCTGTCGTTATTTGTTGAATAGCATTAATCTAAACCATAGTCACCAAGGTGATTGAAATATATTTGGTAGGTCTTAGGCTTTTTCCACCATTAAGAAAATTTTGGCTTTTTTACTGCCTTGTGTTGGTACTGAATTGTCATATTTTCCTATCTGTTACTAAAAATAAATGTCTGGTTGTTGGCTCAGCAATCCCTTTGTATTATAGATGTGGTCCTGCTAAGATTTTTCACCACCTGTGGTCAAATGTGGTACTTTTCTGTTTTTGAGGTTCTTTAGTGACTGTTCTTTACAGTCTTGCCTCTGCTACTTCTCTGCTAGATCATTATTTAGCCCAGCTGTATTACGGGATCATCTTTTGACTTCATGGTGTCACTGGAAAGCTTACATGTCCTAGTGGATGAAAATATTTCAATGGTAAGACTAATCTCCATGTGGTATTTTATTTTATCTCTAATCTTTGCTTATATGTTTATGGGTTATGCCTACACAGATTGGGCAGTTTGATGCTGGCATAATGTTGAAGGACATTTCAGGTTTTGTGTGGACATATTTTCATTTCCTTGGGTATCTACTTAGCATTGCAGTTGCTTTGTAATATGGCAACTCTACATTTAATGTTTTGAGTAATTGACAAACTGCTAAAGTAACTGCACCATTTTACATTCTCACCAAGAAATTTATGAGGATGTTAATTTAACTCCATTCTCACTTATTTTCTATCTTTTATAATAGCCATCCTAGTAGATGTTAAGTACAGTTGACTCTTGAACAGCACAGGGGGTTGGGGGCGCTCATCCTCCTCACAGTGGAAAATCCACGTGTAACTTACAGTCAGCCTTCCATACATGCAGTTCCTCCTATCCGAGGTTCCGCATATGCACAGATTGTGTAGTACTGCAGTATTTACTACTGAAAAAAAAATCCACCTGTAAGTGGACCCATGCAGTTCCAGCCCATGTTGTTCAAGGGTCATTTGTTTCTTGTATCTCGTAGTTTTGCCTAGTATATCTGTGTTGAGCAACTTTTCATATGCTGATGATTGGCCATTTGTATTTCTTTGGAGAAATGTCTATTCAAATCCTATGTTCACTGGAATTGAGTTATATATCTTTTTATATGTTGTTTAGATTTTTATTCAAAATAAATTCTTTTTGTGATTTCTTCTTTGACCCATGGGTTATTTAGGAGTTTGTTGTTTAATATGCATATATTTGTGAATTTCCCAAATTTCATTCTGTTATTGATTTATAATTTCATCATGGGAGAACATACTTTGTATGATTTCAATTCTCTTAAGTTTGTTGAGACTTGTTTCATTTCTTAGCATCTAGTCTATTCTGGAGAATGTTCCATGTGCATTTGAGAATAATGTGTATTCTGCAGTTGTGTGGATGTTTTGTAGATGTTTAATAGATCAAGTGGTTATTTATAGAGTTGTTCAGGTCTTCTCTTTTCTTGTAGATCTTCTACCTAGTTGTTCTATTACTGAAACTTATTGCTGAATTATCTATTTTTTTTTTCTGTTTCCACCATTTTCTCCTTATTTTTGGTGCTATGTTGTTAGGTACATATATGTTTATAATTATACTTTCCTGATGGATTGATCCTTTGATTGTAATAAAATATCCTTATTCATGTCTAGTAATAGTCTTTTCTTAATTGTGTGTTTTATTAGTATAGCTAACTCTAGCTCTCTTTTGGTTAGTGTTTTTGCCTGGTACGTCTTTTTCTATTCTTTTACTTGCAAACTTTTTGTGTCTTTGAATTTAAACTGTGTCTTGTAGATAAGATATAGGTAGATTATATTTTTTAAATCTGTTTTTCCAAGCTCTGTCTTTTGAATGCATTATTTAAAATTTTTTTATCTTTAATGTAATTACTGACAAGGTAGGATTGTTTTGCTACTTGTTTTCCATGAGTCTTATGTCTTTTTGTTCCTCTGTTCCTGTATTACTACCTTCTTTTATTTTTGTTAAATATTTTAAGCATTTTCTTGTACCATTTAAATTCCCTTTTTTCTTTTATTATATTTTTTGAGTTGCTTTTCTCATGGTTGCTCTGATCTTTCTTTTTTTAAAAAATAAATTTATTTATTTATTTATTTTTGGCTGTGTTGGGTCTTCGTTTCTGTGCGAGGGCTTTCTCTAGTTGCAGCGAGCGGGGGCCACTCTTCATTGCAGTGCGCGGGCCTCTCACTATCGCGGCCCCTCTTGTTGCGGAGCACAGGCTCCAGATGCGCAGGCTCAGTAGCTGTGGCCCACGGGCCCAGTTGCTCCGTGGCATGTGGGATCTTCCCAGACCAGGGCTCGAACCCGTGTCCCCTGCACTGGCAGGCAGACAGACCCTCAACCACTGTGCCACCAGGGAAGCCCCGCTCTGATCTTTCAATTAACAACTTACCTTAAAAAATTGATTTCAGATTAATACCAACTTAATTTCAATTGTGTATACAATTTGTTCTACTATGTCTTTGTTCCCTCTCTTTTCCTTTGTGATGTTATTATTATGTAAATTACATCTGTACATGATGTAAGCATATCAACACAATTTTCTAGTTATTCCTTTATGCTATTGTCTTTAAGTCAGAAATGAGAAGAAAAGTGTTACAAATAAATACAGATTTTTTTTTTTGTCTGTTATATTTATGGAGTTATCTTATTGGTGTTCTTTATTTTTCATGTGCATGTGAGTTACTGTCTAATGTCTTTTCATTTCTGCCTGAAGGACTTGATTTTGTATCTCTTGTAGATGGCATGTCTGCTAGCACTGAATTATTTTAATTTTTGTTTATCTGGTAATGTTACAATTCTTAATTTATCAAGGATAGTTTTGCTGAACATAGAATTCTCAGTTTACATTCGTTTTCCTTCAGCAGTTTGAATATATCACCCACTGTTTTTTGGTCTCCATGGTTTATGATGAGAAGTCAGCTATAACTTACTGAGGAGCCATTGTACATGATGAGTTGTTTTTCTCTTGCTGCATTCAAGATTCTGAAGTCAGTCATGAGTCTAGATTTGAGTGTCTTTGACTTTATCCTTTTGGGCATACATTGATCTTCTTGCATGTATAGATTAATATTTTTTTCATCAAATTTGGCAAGTTTTGGGCTATTATTTATTCACATATTCTTTCTGTCCCCTATTCTTCTCCTTTGTTTGACTCTCATTTTGTTTGTTATCTTTACTGAAAGTAATTCTTTTTCATTACCTTATAATAAGAGGATGTAAGGCTATGTATAGTATTGGCTTTATGTTATAGTGTTCCTTTTTTACTTGCTAAATTGGCTTGATTGTAATTTACATTTCTTTTTTGACCCAATTGTTATTTACTGTGATGCTTCATGTTGAGGTTTTCTGGTTTGAACACATATTTCATATCTATATGAAGTATATAATATATGTTGAAATATATACATATAATGAAATGTATACATGTATATATGGTTTTATTGCATTGTGATTAGACAATGTGACTGCTGTATGTTCCTACATGTCTAGTTTTAAATAACAGCTTTATCTAGTAGGGAAAGACCCTCATTCGTTTTTTTAAAAATTTCTTTATTTTCATATACTTGTTCTTCCAGGAGCCCTTTAGAAAGAACATGTCAAGTTCTCACCACAAATAGCATTGGAGTTACAGTTGGAATGGCATTGAATTATAGAATAATTTTTGGAGAGCTGTCATCTTTATAATTTTCTCATACATGAATGTGGTATGTTTCTCCTTTTATTCAGGTCTTCATCATTGTATGCTTGTCTTTTCCACTTATTATTTTCAATATTTTTTTCCTAGTTTCTGGAAGAAGTAGGCAGATGTCTTAGGAACTGAGATTCTGGTGGGAAAAGTACAGAAGGTGTCATCTGCATAGACTAGACTCTATTAGTATAAAAGGTCATATAAAATGTATTTTTGAATATGATGTTACCATTTCTTCCACAAGGCCCTAGGAGCCTGCATTATTTATAATGTTCCATATCCCTGTTCTGCATAAGTACAGAGGTGGTTGCTAATATTAGGGGAAATTATGTAGTAAGCCATTTGTTTTTAATACTGTCAACATCCCTTTGACCCTCCCCTTTCCCATTTCGAAGTGCTTCTTCCATCCTGCAAGCTTTTGGGGACTCTGCTTATTGTTTATAGCATATGTACCCATTGAAGACCTTCAAACCCTCCAATATAGAGCTAACTGGTTGTGTTTTCACTACAAAAGTTTAGAGTTTCGGAGAGGTAAGAATCCCGTTCCACTTGATGGTTTTGTTTCAATTTTAAGAGCAACTCTCTGAGAGGGAGCTAAAGGAGAACATCCAGGATACAGAGAGATATTTGAACTTAGATCCTATGAGAAGCATTATAGGAATTAGAGCCGTTTAGATTGTGGGAGACAACTGCAAAATGGAGAGCTTGCTGGTCTGAAGTCAGGGATAGTTGGTTTTGTTGTGTAAAGGCAGTTCTAGTTAATGGAGTAACAGATTCAAGAATGTCCAAAGATGAAAATACTCTTGGAAATAATAACCTAGTGGAATTTGAGAATCTCCCTGCATGGAGTGAAAGTTGGATTACATGCACTTTAAGGTCACATTTATAACTGAGATTCTGTCTCAGTCAGGGCAGATGAAACAGATTTTTATTGTGTGCCTACTTCACATGTTCCCATTTAATCATCACAACCCTCTGAGGCATCCCAGAGAGGTAGAATAAGTTTGCTCAGGTAACTAATCTCATTAATGGCAGAACATACTTCTTCTACCTCTCTCCTCCTATATATCTTAATTTGCAATAGTAATTCCTTACATTTGTATCGCAGTTTATCGTTTAGAAGCCTTTCAGAAACATAGTTTTATTTGACCCTTATAAAAATCTGGTGAAGTTGGAAGAACCGATTCCACTTGTCTATTTTATGGGTGAAGAACATATATTTCTCTGGGGTAAAAGGGATCTGAGAGACTATTCAATACAATGTCCATATTTTGCAGTTGAAGAAACAGTACCAGAATTAAAAATCAGGATATTTTGTAAGCATTCTTTGATTTGTGTTGGGTGGAGGGGAAGGTGAGACTAGATGATTTCATGAGGTACAGAAGGTTGTATTGTTTTTATCCATCCTATAGTATACACTTGATTGGTGCAAGCTCGCCATATTAGATTAAGTGGCATTTTTAACAAGCTGATCAAAGGCACTAAAGGTTTAAGGAAGAAATGTAAGGCTTCAGGTAGCAGGTTGTGGAAGATATTTGGGGTCATGAGGTTCTACTTGGTGGCCTTTAAAGCATTTAAAGTATTTCCTGCTCCAGGTTCAAGGGTCACCAGGGAATCAGGCCACCAGAAAATGAGTTATGTTGTACAATCAGTCTGCTAATGGATGGGAATGAGATGAAGCCTCAACAGTTGTCCACAACTCTGGGAGCCACCATTCACTGTGACATGGGCTCAGAGTGATGGCTCTTTTGATTATAGCATAGGTTGTAGATTTAGAACCTCAAGGATAGAAGGACCTTAAAAAAAATCTCATATCTAAAACAGCTTATTTTAATTTGACCCTAATTCAAGTCCTTTTATAATATACCCAACAAATGGTCTTTTTGCCTCCAAGTAAGTGTACTTAGTGATGGGGAACTCCTCCCTGAGTTAACTTATCTCTTCTTTCAAGAGCTCTATGCAATACTGAGCTGAAATAATATTTTTCTATAGCTTCAACTCATTCATCATATTTGTATTATGCCTCAATTCAAGAATATTGCTTTATTGTTCTCTCTCCTGCATCTTCAGCTTCTCTCTGCTGCTTTTTGTGCTGCCAGGCACTGTGCTTGGTGATGGGGATATGGAGATGAATTAGACACGATTCCTGCCCTCAAGGAGTTCTCAGTCTAGTGAGAGAGTTCGACATGTACACAGATACTTACAACAGTATGGTATGCTCTACAATGGAGGTATGTACAAGATACTATGGGGTTCAGAAGAGAAATCATTTGACTGAGTCTGGAGATGCAGAGGTTGGAGGAACTGATGCTTCAGTTGATTCTTTAAAAAAGTAAAGGTTGACTAGGCAGAAAACAGAGGGAAATACCTTCTAAGCAAAGGTATGGGGATTAGAAATAGAATGATGAATTGGGAAACTACAAGTAGTTCATGAAATTAGATGGAAATGTGCCATGAAATTTGGATTTCATTTTGAGTGTTTTAAGGAGATGCTTTTGATGGTCACTCTGGTAGTATGGAAGATTTTCAAATCTGGACAGGGAGATCAGTTAGAAGGATACTGTAGTAGCTAAGATGATAAGTGATCTAAGGCTAGAAGGAGTGGGAGTGAAGAAGAGGGGATAACCTCTCAAATAAGAGTTTATACAAAATACAGATATAATTAGAACATGGGAAAATTGAGGCTTTCAGACTTTGGCAAGTGTGTATCCCCCATCCCCACCCCTGGCCTTCATGAAAGATTCTCACATGTTCTTTAGATGGGTGAACATCTAAAGATGTTCCTTCTAGACCAGGGCTTTGCTGCACAGATTTTGCAAGTTTCTTTGGTTTGGGGGGCAGCCATATATGAAATGTTGACTCTTGGGAAGACATCTGAACAGCTGCAGACTTCTCATAGTATTACTAAGTTCCTGGTCCTTCTCATCAATAGCACGGCTAATCTCACTGTCATATATCTCCCAAAATATTTTTTACCAAAAATGGAGGCTTTTGTATTTAAAACCCACTCAGGGAAGAAATGGCCTTAGTTATTGTCTCAATTGCTTTATTTTGCTTAGGGATTTTTAAATGTTTATGGTTATATCTCTTGGTAAAAAAATACATTCAATAATTAAAAATCTAAATATATCCAGTGTTTATTTTCTCTTTTCTCAAAGCAATATAAACAGAATATTTGGGAAATTCTCCCCTTAAGGCTCAGAGTGGTGACCCTGGGGATTCAGAGAATGGCTTTCTGTGACTGGAATGATTAATAGGAGATTATGTTTAAGTAGACCTTATGTATTTTCAGTGGACCTTATGTCACTAGCCATCCTGGAGGGCAGTAGGGGGAAGAAGGTTTGGGACAGGAAGCCCTGAGCAGGACAGCAAAGTAGTACAGTGACAGTTTGGGCCTTGGACTCAAATCTAGTCTCACACTTACCAATGTGGTTTTGAGCATGGTTTTTCACCTCTCTGGTACTTCTTATGTAAAATAGAATTAATATCTTTTTGCAATGATGAGTGAGGGTGGGAATATAAGTATTTAATGGGATTATTTCTGTAAATTGCTTGGAACTGGTGTGGAATATGCTAAATGCTATATGAACTGTAGTTGCTGCAGATAATGATGTTGACCTTGACGAGGATTAAAAGAAGATAGTTAACTAGAGGTACTTATATTTTATATTGTCAATAAGGATGTTGGGGTTTGCAAAAAAAGTAAAACTAACTGACCTCAAGGTTTTCAATGGCATGCTAGTGTGAAGTCACTTCTCTGCCTTTTTTTTTCCCTCTGCCAAATAGGTTGGGAAAACAGATGACTTTTGTCCATGCCCTGATCACTAATCTATTGCATTTGCTCTTATTTCCAAATATAAAGTTGTTGAAAATTTGTACAGTACCCAAACTGAATAAAAGTATCCTAAAAAATGTAGTAAAATGCTTTGGAATTGGTCAAAACTGGATTTGAAACCTGGCTCAACTACTTACTAACTGTGTGATCTAAGGCATGTTACTTAACCTCATTGAACCTCAATTTCTTCATCTATTATAATAATTAATTTGCAGGGTTTTCATGAGGATATTGTAAAGTGTATGTTATAAGCACGCTATAAATTGCAGGTATCATTGTTAGTTCTTGGGACATTCACCGCGTGACAGAAACAACAGCAGGCCCTGGTGGCTGGGAGGACTTCATGGATCCAACAGCAACCTGAAGAAATCCTACTCGGATGGATATAATACAACCTGCTAAGTGTCCTAGCACTTATCAGGTTGTATTATCATTGTCCGTGTCTATGGCTCTCGTCTACCAGACTCTAAATTCCTAACGGGCAAGGACAGTGCCTTATTCATCTTTGTATTCGCAGTGCCTAATCCGGTGCACATTGTAGGCCTCATTAAATGTTTGTTGAATGAAAAAATGAATCATCAACAGACATTAATTGGGCGCCTGCTCTGTGATCTCCATGGGCTCAGCTTGTCCCCGCCAGTTGCCTACAACGTCCAAGCTGTCTTCAGTGTGCTTTCTCCTGAAGCTTACTCCTATCTTCTAATTCTTTTGCCAAGGACTTTTCTGTGTAGTGCAAAAATAGCAAATATACTTCATCATCTCAAGTACCATCTCCAATTGATTGATAGTACATGTCTTGATTATGTTTTATAAAAAGGATTCTGAAGCCAGATCTCAGCTCAGTATGAAAGAGGATTATAACTAATTAGTGATGTTTGCTGGGGGTGGGAGAAGGGGAGTACAAGTGCCACATATATGTGGCAGCACAAGTGCCACATATATGTCATATTTAATGTATTTTCCATGAAATACTCTGTTTCTATGCCTGTATTTTAGTCTTGGCTACTTGCAGATGTTGCATTGTTGCTGCTGCCACTACTACACTTGCTGCCAGTTGCTCCTTGGGTAGGACCAGAGTGATCATTGATCAGAAACTTCATCCTCACAGTCTGGGGTTTGCTCCTGTGGCTGGTATTCACAGTTTTCCCCTTTCAACTATACCTCAGCTATCCCCTTACCTACATTAACAGGTAGGCCTCCAGATTATGTTCACCACTCAACAGGCTCATACTTCCTTTTTCTTATTTAGTGTGATTAATCATTATTGCTTCATGAGAAGCCTTCTTTCTGTTAGAAGATGTGACAACTAGAATACAAGTTAACCAATTCCATCAGGGCCCTACAGTGAGTCATAAAAGCTCCCTTTTAATGTAGGAGAAAATTGAGCATGCTCACAGACTACAGGGCAGGGAAAAGGGAGGCACTGTACATGTGGAAGAGAGATGATAACTTTTGGCTCTTAGAACACGGGTGGAGGGTTAGCCTTAGATGAAAGGAGTTACCTCTTCACTGGGGCATAGTGATAAGAATAAGAGTTAAGAAGAGTACCTGATAAGGGTGTTGAAGATTTGTAATTGGAGAGGTGGATGATAGAGAGGAAGCTGACCAGGGACAGGATTATGGAGACAAGAGTCTAAGGAATATCCAGGCCAAAAGGCTGGATTGAGAGCTTATGACATATCAAAGTGAACAACTAGTTTGAAACTTGATAATAGACTCAGGAAAAAAATATAAAGTGGTCTTGGGCCATTGTTACAAGTAACATTTGGTTGCCTGGAACTGATCTTGATTGATTGAGGGATGGACAGCTAGCAAGAGAGGAGTTACACAGAAATGGATTTGAGGATCCAGACTGTATATGGAAGGAAGCTCAGAGTCTGTAAAGAAAAAGAGGCTTTAGTGCAATCAAGATGGGTGCTGAATAGTTGGAAAACTAGAATGATAGGACCTGTATCAGAGGCTGAACTTTGGAATGTGAAAATTTTAAAATTGGAGTGATCAAGATACCTGTGATGGTAGGATGTCAGATGGTTGTTTACCTGGATACTGAAGTGACCCAGAATTATAGCAAAAGCTGGGCTAGGAATGAACACTGTGGGCTAGACAAAATAGGCTTCAGTGACTGAGGAATGATCTGGAGGTTGGCACATGACAATTGTGCAGATGCAAGAGAAGAGAGGATGTAGTGGGATGGATAGTAGTATGAGCCTCAGAAGAGTGGTGGGGATTACTAGAAGATGCAAAAACTGTGGTTTGCCCATTGCACTGAGGTTTTGGCTGGCAGAATGCACATGTAAAATGATCCCCTCCTTTATTAAGTGCTTGTTCTATAACCCGACACTTTGCTGTGTGCCATCTGTTTATCCCTTTTGGGTCTGTCAACATTTCATGTGTGAAAATGAGCAGCAATCCCAGGCAAGGATAGCTAGGCTGCTGGCCCTTAGCACTGGTGGAATCCTGTGGCCATCTCCTAACTCTTTGAAAGAGCAGCAAGGCTGGTCATCTGGAAGTATGATAAAAAGATTTGTTTAGGATTAAAATTTTCCCTTGACCTTGATGTAACTTCATTACATGGTACAGGCTTTTGTTGGCTGTGTTCCATAATGTGCTTTGGCTTCTGAGCCTCTGAGTTGAGGAGTGAACTAGAACTGCCCTTTGAAAAAGACAGGCACAGTACTTTAAAAACACATGTTGATTAGAACAAGACACGGTCCTATTATCTAACTGAGCTTTTAAGATAAAGAGTAGACAAAAGAAAGCCCACATCAGTGTGTGAATAACAAAAACCACTTTGTAAAAGCCATTTAGGGTCAGGATACATCCAGTCTGGTGGCCATATTGTAGATGTTCCCTGTGCTGTTGGGAAGGATGGCTGGAAATTGATGCAAAGAGATGGCCCTTAGGACTTGGAAGGTAAAGTTTAGGAAGAGAGTCTCTGTGAACCCTCTGAAATTGCATGCAGTCATTTTTCTTTTGTTATAGTCTTCAAATGAGCTAATATTCCAATAAAGGTTTAGAGCCACTGTGTTAGAGTGACCAGGCCCTCAGACAGCCCATCCCCTCCCGTGGGGGCTGCTCTATATTTATTCCTCAGGAGGAGCTGGTAGAAGACTTCATGAAGGAGAAGAAAAGGAAAAAATCAGAGGATGACTACAGCCTCTCTTCATCCCAGCTTTGCAAAGCATGACTCAATAGATAGATCACTCTTCTGAAGACTCTCCAGACCACAGGTTGCTCTTTTCAATTGCATGCTTAGCCCTCTTGGCTCCTTTCAGAAGTTGTACTCTATGTATATATATGAACTATCACTTCCCATAAAGAGGACACCATGTAGTCAAAAATTGCCAGATCCCCAATGCTGGAATATAGGCCACCAGAGATGAGTTTGAGTTTCAGCAACATAAGACCCCAACTTCATGGAAGGAAGGTAGTCAATTGACTTGAAAATAACCCCAATCCCTGCATTCATATTCTTTTTCCTTCAGTCCCATGACTGAGATATCACTGATTAAAGCAAACAAAAGCCATGACTTTCTCCTTCCACTGGCACTTCTCTGTCCCATGTATATGCCACTGTGGGTCACTGTCTTTCATTAGCACTTCTTTCCATCTCTTAAAACCCAAGGAGGTATGAAAACTAAGGTTGGTGTTGAATTTGTCATAATTACTCTGCAGTTGGAGAATACTCATGTTAATCACCCTGAAACCAACTCCCACCTTATCTCCTGGGGCAGCCACAGGAGACACTAGCCACAGCCGGCAACTGGACCCCAGCCCCAGGGTTTACTCCTGATGTCTCAACTGATTATGAAATACCAGTAGGAGGGCTTGTATCCCTTTCTAACTTGGTCATCAGAGATTAGGATTTGCATACATATGGTATATAAGGACACACATCTTATGGGTTAATAGTAAACAGTGTCAGGTTACTTTTTGTCTCTTGGGGATGGGCAAGATAGGGTATGGGGGAAGTGGACAGTCTTGAACCTTTCAAATATTTCCAGTGATTGTTCAGGACACCCCTAGTCACATCTTCTGGTGCCTTATCCTGTGCCTTGCCTCTCCTTTCTTCATAATCCTTCTAGTGCACTCCTTGCTCTCTCTAGCCACCTTTCATCTCCTGCCCCACCATCATGGGTTTCAGCAGGTGTTTTTTTTTTTCTTTTCCTTCCCCCAGGCCATCTGTCTGTAACAGGCCCCAGATGGAAAGAGCCTTACTGTGAATGAGTGAATGAAGATTCAGGGAGTGTTGGTAGTGACACCATGTTTCTCTCTGGATTTAAGGAGAGAAGGAGTGCAGTGCAGAGGGGAAGGAGAGGGAAGCTATGAAATCCCATTATGGAGTAACAAATGCTTGACATTTTAGTGGGTATTAGACCTAGAAGCCTACATGATTGAAGGAAGCAAACCTGAGATTTCTGATATTTGAGTGAAGATAGGAGTTAACTCCTTATTGCCATTAAGAATGAAGGGAGGAGAGAAAAGTGAAGGTCATAAAATCCTTTACCTCAGTGGAGAAGGCACTGAGACTCGCTTCATGAACCTGTTATTTTTAGAGGTAGAGTGAAGATAAGTTGTTGTGCTGCACTTTGTTTTTTTACTCATGAGAGTCACTGTCAGCCACTTTTCTTAGGTAGGTCTGCCCTTGTGGAGGTTTCTGTTGACCTGTATAAAAAAAACAACCCAGAAAAAAGTTTGCAACTTAGAAGAACTCTCCAGTTCAATGACAGGGTGTTAAAGGGGTTGAGGACAGAGGAAATAGCACAAGTAGTACCAAATAGCTCAGTTTTTTGTTTTTCTTTTTAATAGGATGAATGGGCCAGAGACAGTGGGCAGAATGGCTTCAGGCAACCCCAAACACCAGATAGGACATAAGGAAACAGTACAATGAAAGGTCAATATTTGGACCTTTGTCATTCCCCAGAGAATGATGGAATATCTAAAATAAAATTAGGAGCTGCTTTTGAGAAGGAGAAGGGTTTTAAAAGATTATTTCATAGAAGAAAGAGATTTAGAAGAAGGGAAACTTCCAATTATATAAGATGGGCATTATAGCTTTTAAAGACATCTGTTCCCTGTATAGGTCATAGAGATTGATACCAGTATCAACCTGTGGCTGATCAGGCCAGTTTAACTAAGCAGTTTCATGTTCCTGGAGAGATGCTGCCACTCTCTGTCTCTCACTTTGGCAGGTATTCATTCATCTGCAATGAGTCCAGTACCTGAAGGAGCAAGACAACAACAAGCATCCAGGGGGACAACAGTGTGGCCTTCTGAGTGAAGATAGCAACTGAAAAGATCATGGGATTGGCTGCATTAGGCTGGGCTTGTTTCTTTTTTGAAAATAAAAAATGTTTTCTTTTTGATGACAAAAGTAACAAGTGGTCATTGTTAAAAAATAAAGTGAAAGGTATAAATTAAAAAGTAAATAATACCTATAATCTTATAACCCAGAAAATAATTCATAACATTTCCATGTATTTCCTTTTACTCTTTAAAAAAAGTGTATATAACACAGTTTAAAAATAAAATTGACATTGTATATGTTATTCTTTAACTTTTCTCATTTGAGAATAAACAAGCATTCTCCTATATCATTAGCATTATTTAAAAATACAGTATTAAGTGTCACATAATATTTCATATGGTTCTAACAAAGTTCATTTACAGTAAGCCCCCTTACATATGAACCTTCAAGTTGCAAACTTTCAAAGATGCGAACGTGTGTTCACATGTCCAGTCATGTAAGTTAGTTCATGAGTCTGGTGTACATTGTCACGTGCATGCATCCTCTACAAGTGGTTGTGCTTTTGTGTACTTTACTGTACCGTACTGTATAGAGCATAGTAGTACAGTATCTTTATTTCAGGCCCAGAATGTGAGTGAAACAGAAGCTTACCCAGCCGCAAAGCACAGGGAGATCAGCTCAGTGCTTTGTGACCACCTAGAGGGGTGGGATAGGTAGGATGGAAGGGAGAAGCAAGAGGGAGGAGATATGGGGATATATGTATATGTATAGCTGATTCACTTTGTTATAAAGCAGAAACTAACACACCATTGTAAAGCAATTATACTCCAATAAAGATGTTAAATAAAAAAAGTATTTTTAAATTAAGGTAAAAAAAAATTGAAGCTTACCTATTGCTGATGATCCTTCAGCTCTACCGTCTCCCACCTCCTCTACCTCCAGTCAGTAACTCTTCTTGCCTGTTCACTTGATGCCAGCCCCTGTATGCCAGCTGTTGTACTGTACTACTGTACTTTTCAGGGTACTGTACTTTAAGATTAAAAATGTTTTATTTCTCGTGTTTGTTTTTTATGTATTATTTGTGTGAAAAATATTATAAACCTATTACAGTACAGTACTATATAGCCGATTGTGTTAGTTGGGTACCTAGGCTAACTTTGTTGGACTTACGAACAAATTGGACTTATGAACATGCTCTTGGAATGGAACTTGTTTGTATATAGGGGGCTTACTGTGGATGATCCCATGATGCAGACATTTTGGATATTATCAATTTTGCCTATAAAATTAACATATAATGAACATAATTGTATATTAACCTTTATGTGCATCTCTATTTCTTTAGAATAAATTTCTAGAATTGGAATTACTGAGTTTGATGAGAGCGTTATTAGGGCACCTGAAAGGTGTTGTTGAATTGTCCTCAATATAGTTGTACAAATAACATTCCCATCAGGGGTGCATAAATGTGCATCAAAATATGCCCTTTCCTTTTATAAATCTCTCATCATTTGACAGGCAAAAATATCCATTTGTTTGAGATTTTTATTTCTAATTTGCATACACTAAAATTCACTCTTATCATGTATAGTTCTATAGTTTTGACAAGTATAGAGTCATGTATCCTTCTACTCCAGTACCATACAGAATGGTTTTAGCATAATAATTTCTCTTGATTGCTCTTTTTGTTGTAAACCCCTTTCCCTCAATCCCTGGAAACCACCTATTTGTTCTCCATCCCTATAGTTTTGCCTTTTCCAGAAGGTCATATGAATGGAGTCGTGCAATATGTAGACCTTTTGATCTGGCTTCTTTCACTTAGTAAAACGCATTTAAGTATCATCTATATTGTTATGTAAATCAATATTCATTATTTTTATTGTTGTACTTCACTGTATGGATGTACCAGCTTTTAATCCATTCACTAATTGATGGACATGAGATATATTTCCAGTTTAGGCCATTATGAATAAAGTTGCTATAAACTCTCAGATACCAGTTTTGTGTAAATATAAATGTTCACTTCTATAGGGTAAATGCCTAAGAGTGAGAGTGTGTGTTAAACTTTTCCAAAGTTTCTGTATCACTTTACATTCCTACCACAAATATGAGTTCCAGTTGCTCCACTTCTTCCACATCTTAACCAGCACTTGGCATTATCATATGTTTTTAAAAATTTTACCCATTGGGTGTGTGGTGATCGCTCATTGTGGTTTTAATTTGCAGTGCCCTAATGGCATATGAGTTTGAACATCTTTTCATATGCTTATTTGCCATTTGAATATCTTCTTTGGTGCAGTCTCTGTTCAAATCTTTTGCCCCCTGCCCTTCTTATTAGGTTGTTCTTTTTCTTACTGTTGAGTGTTCAGACTTATATATTCTTGATACAAGTTCTTTGTCAGATAGATTATTTGGAATTGGATTCTCCAAGTCTGTGGCTTGTCTTTCTATTAGCAGTGCCTTTTTCAGAGTAAAAGTGTTTAATTTGACAAAGTCCACTTTGTCAAATACATGACAATGTAATTTGGGGTGGGTATAAATGAAATTAAAATGTTCAAAGCCACTTAAATTATCCAGGTGGTGTTTAATACAATAAATGTTTATTGTTGAAGTGAGACTCTAAGGATAAATCTAAAAGATCTGTCCTAGTCGTTACACTGTGTAATCTCCTCGCCTTCAATGTGGGCAGGATCTGTTTCTTGCTTCTAACCAACAGGATATGGCAAAGGTCATCATTTTCATTAAAATGTTACATAATATTACATTTCCATGTAAAAATAGCCTCAAAATATACAGAGCATTAATTAATAGAAGTCCACAGAGAAATCGAAAAATCCGCCAAGCAACTGAGAGAATTAAACAGCTCTTTTTCAATTGTTGAGAAATCCCATATACAAATCAACAGCATACAGAAAATTTAAACAACACTAATTACAAGCCTTACCAAATGGGAGTGGAAATACAAACACTTCTGCCTTGAAGAGTTACAGAAAACAATTCATTTGAAGCACACTTGGAACAGTTACAAGAATTGATTCTAGGGAGAGAGAGCAAGATGGCAGAGTAGCATGACGTGAAGCTCACCCTCTCCCACAAATACAGCAAAAATACATCTACATGTGGAGTGATTCTCACAGAATATCTACTAGATGCTGGCAGAAGACCTCAGACTTCTGAAAAGGCAAGAAAATCTCAACGTTACTGGGTAGGAAAAAAGAAAAAAAAATGCGAGAAAGGAATCAGGATGAGACCTGCGCCCCTGGGAGGGAGCTGTGAAAGAGGAAAGCTTCCTGTGCCCTGGGAAGCCTCCTCACCAGCAGGGAGATTGGCCAAGACAGAAAGGGAGCTTCAGAGCCTCAGAGGAGAATGCAGCAGCCAGTTTGCTGCACCCAGAGCAGAGGGAGAACTGCACAGGTGGTCAGTGCTGCTGTCCAGCACTCCGCAGCCTGACATGCACGTCCACCAGTGCTGGTGGAGGCTGGTTGCTGGAACTCGGGCTTCAGAGATCAGAACCAGGAGAGGACTGGGGTTGGCTGTGTGTAGACAGACTGGGGTGGGGTCGGGGGGCTGGAATCCAGTGCGACTGTGGCTGGGTGTGTAAGCAGAGGAAGCCTGGGCCACCTTAGAGGCCAGTCACCATTGTTTGCAGGGTGCATGAGGGGAGGGGTGGGACCAGATTGTAGACTTTATCCTCTGTGTACACTCGCAGAGGGCAGGACACTGCCTGAATGGGCTCCAGAGGCAGTGGCAAGCCTCCACTGTTGCCTCCCCAGACGCTAGGAGCAGTTGTGGGACCCCGCCACCTCCCACTCAGACACCAGGAGTGGTTGTGGGCCCCTGCTGACTCCCTCCCAGACCCTAGGAGTGGTCACGAACCCACCCAAATTCCAGTCGTCATTGCAAGCTGCCTCCACTCCCATCACATGTCCCAAGTGCACGCCTGAGCTGCCTGCCTGAGCTGAGAACCCCAAGACTGGGCACGAGCCACTGCATCTGCACACCCCCTATCAAGGGGAAAACAACCAGCACGTGCTGGGGAAAGAGGCGACAGGCATCCATACTAAAAACAGCCCTCACACCAAAAATATTAAACCCACACAAGCTACACAGGGACAACCCCACATATAAATAGCCATCCAAGACCACAGTAGATAACTTTCCCCTAAACTCACAGAGTAAGAGAAATATAAGTAAAATGAAGGAACAGAGGGACAACTCCCAGTTAAAATATCAAGAGCATTCCCCTGAAAGAATTAACAATGAAACAGGTCTCTGACACTGAGTTCAAAAAGGAGATAATGAAAATAATGAAGGAATTAAGAAAGGCTATCAAAAGAAATGCAGAACACTGTAAAAAGGAACTAGAAACTATAAAGAGAAACCAAGAAAAATTAGAAAACTCATTTACAGAGATGAAAGCTGAGCTAAAGGCAATGAATAGCAGAATGAATAATGCAGAAGAATGAATAAGTGACCTGGAAGACAGAATAATGGAAATCACCCAATCAGGACGGCAGACAGCCAAATAAAAAAAGAAAGAAAGAAAATAGTATGAGACCGATGGGATAATATAAAGTGTGCCAACCCACACATAATAGGGATTCCAGGAAAAGAAACAGAAAAGGGGACCAAAAATATATTTGAAGAAATTATGACTGAAAACTTCCCAAACCTAAAGAAGGAAACAGATATCCAGGTACAGGAAGCACAGAGGGTCCCAAGCAGGATAAACTGGAACAGACCTACACCAAGACATATTATAATAAAAATGGCAAAAGTTAAAGATAAAGGGAATTCTAAAGGCAGCAAGAGAAAAACAAAGAGTAATTACAAGGGAACCCCCATTAGGCTATCAGCTGATTTCTCTACAGAAACATTGCAGGCCAGAAGGGAGTGGCAACATATATTTGAAGTCCTGAAAGGGAAAAATCTACAAACTAGGTTACTCTACCCAGCAAGATTATCATTTAGAATAGAAGGAGAGATAAAGAATCTCTCAGACAAGCAAAAAATAAGAATATAGCATTACTAAACCTATCCTAAAGGAAATATTGAAAGGTCTTCTCTAAGTAGAAAAGAAGTAAGAATCCATAGGGAAGAGAAAATCACAATTGGAAAATAAATCACTTAAATAAGCCAGTACACAGATTAAAAACAAAAAATTTTCTGTGAAAGTGATGATAACCACAATGAACAGCACAAGAATGAACATGAAGATGTAAAAGAGGACATTGAAATCATAAGACGTGGGGGAGGAGAGTAAGAAAACGTAGATATTTTCCCCCCTAGAAAGTGTTTGAGCCTATATGACTACTAGTCTAAGGCAAGTAGATATAAGAAGGGGTTAACATACTTGAAAAACAGGGTAGCCACAAATCAAAAACATACAGTACATTCACAAAAACCAAAAAGGAGAGAACACAAGTACAATACAAAAGAAAATCATCAAGTCACAAAAGGAAAAACAAAAAGAAAAAGAAAGGAAGAAGAAATACAGAATCAATGGGAAAAGAAGGTTCAAAATGGCAATAAATACATATCTATCAATAATTACCTTAAATGTCAGTGGACTAAATGCTCCAATCAAAAGACACAGAGTGGCAGATTGGATTAAAAAAAAAAACAGGAGCCTATGATATGCTGCCTACAGGAGACCCACTCTGGGGCAAAGGACACGCATAGATTGAAAGTGAGGGGATGGAAAAAGATATTTCATGCAAACGGAAATGACAAGAAAGCAGAGATCTCAGTACTCGTATCAGACAAAATAGACTTTAAAACAAAGGCCATAAAGAAAGATAAAGAAGGACACTATATAATGACAAAAAAGATCAATATAAGAAGAGGATTTTACACTCGTCAACATATATACACCTAATATAGGAGCACCCCCATAGATAAAACAAATACTAACAGACATAAAGGGAGAAACTGACAGGAATACAATAATAGTAGGAGACTTTAACACCCCACTCACATCAATGGACAGATCTTCCAGACAGAGAATCAATAAGGCAACAGAGATACTAAGTGATACAATAGAGCAGTTAGACTTAATTGATATTTTCAGGACATTACACTAAAAAAAACCTAGAATAGGGCTTCCCTGGTGGTGCAGTGGTTGAGAGTCTGCCTGCCAATGCAGGGGGCACGGGTTCGAGCCCTGGGCTGGGAAGATCCCACATGCCGCGGAGCAACTGGGCCCGTGAGCCACAACTACTGAGCCTGCGCGTCTGGAGCCTGTGCTCCGCAACAAGAGAGGCCGCGACAGTGAAAGGCCCGCGCACCGCGATGAAGAGTGGTCCCTGCTCACCGCAACTAGAGAAAGCCCACGCCCAGAAACGAAGACCCAACACAGCTAAAATAAATAAATAAATAAATAAAATTTAAAGAAAAAAAAAAAACAAAAAAAACCTAGAATACACATTATTTTCAAGTGTACATGCAACATTCTCTAGGACTGACAACATACTAGGGCACAAAACAAGCCTCCACAAATTTAAGAGTATAAAAGTTATCTCAAGCATCTTTTCTGACCGCAATGGCATGAAACTAGAAATTAACCACAGAAAAAGAAATGAGAATAAAAAGATTACATGGAGACTAAACAACATGCTACTACAAAACCAATGGGTGAATGATGAAATCAAAGAGGAAATTAAAAAATACCTTGATACAAATGACAATGAAAATATAACCATAAAAAATCTATGGGATGCAGCAAAAGCAGTTATTAGAGGGAAGTTCACAGTGATACAGGCCTTCCTCAAAAAATAAGAAAAATCTCAAACAACCTAACTTATCACTTAAAAGAATTAGAAAAAGAAGAACAAACAAAACCTAAAGTCAACAGAAGGAAGGAAATAATAAAGATCAGAGAGGAAATGAACAAAATAGAGAACTAAAAAACAATAGAAAAAGTCAATAAAACCAAGAGCTGGTTCTTTGAAAAGATAAACAAAATTGACAAACCTCTGCCCAGGCTCACCAAGAACCAAAGAGAGAATGTAAATATACAAAATAAGAAATGAAAAAGGAGGCATAACAACTGATACTGCAGAAATACAAAAAAACATAAGGGAACACTATGAATAATTATTAGCCAACAAATTCAACAACCTAGAAGAAGTGGACAAGTTTCTAGAAACATACAGCCCACCAAAATTGAATCAAGAAGAAATATGAACAGACTGATCACTAGAACTGAAATAGAATCTGTAATTTTAAAACTCCCTACAAACAGAAGTGCAGGACCAGATGGTCCCAGAGGCAAATTCTACCAAACATACAGAGAACTTATACCAATCCTTCTCAAACTCTTCCAGAAAATTGAACAAGAGGGAACACTCCCAAGGATATTCTATGAAGCCACCATCACCCTGATACCAAAACCAGAGAAAGACACCACCAAAAAAGAAAATTATGGGCCAATATCATTGATGAATATAGATGCAAAAATTCTCAACAATATATTAGTAAACTGAATCCAACAGCACATAAAAAAGATCATACACCACAACCAAGTGGGATTCATCCCAAGTTCACAAGGATGGTTCAACATACGCAAATCAATCAACGTGATACATCACATCAACAAAAGAAAAGACAAAAAATACATGATCATCTTAATAGATGTAGAAAAAGCATTTGACAAAATTCAACATCCATTCATGGTAAAAACTCTTACCAAAGTGGGTATAGAGGGAACATATCTGAAAATAGTAAAAGCTATTTATGACAAACCCACGGCCAATATAATACTCAATGTTGAAAAGTTGAAAACCTTCCCACTAAAATCTGGAACAAGACAAGGATGCCCATTCTCACCACTTCGCTTTAACATGGTGTTGGAAATCCTAGCCACAGAAACCAGAAAAGGAAAAGAAATAAAAAGTATCCAAGTTGGAAGGGAACAGGTGAAATTTTCATTATATGCAGATGATATGATACTATATATAGAAAACCCTAAAGATTCCACACAAAAGCTACTAGAATTGATCAGCGAATTCAGCAAGGTAGCAGAATACAAGATTAACATACAGAAAAAAAAGATTGCATTTCTTTACACCAACAATGAAATATCAGAAAGGGAAGGTAAAAACAAATACCTTTTAAAATTGCAGCTCCAAAAATAAAATACTGAGGAATAAACTTGACCAAGAAGGTGAAAGACTTATACACTGAGAACTATAAAACACTAATAAAGGAAACTGAAGATGATTCAAAGAAGTAGGAAGATATCTCATGCTCCTCAACTGGAAGAATTAATATTGTTAAAATGACCATACTACCCAAAGCAATCTACAGATTTAATGTGATCCCTATTAAATTACCCATGACATTTTTCACAGAAATAGAACAAATAATCCTAAAATTCATATGGAACCATAAAAGACACATAATTGCTAAAGCAATCCCGAAGAAAAAGAAAAAGCAGGAGGCATAACCATCCCAGACTTCAAACAATACTACAAAGCTACAGAAATCAAACAGCATGGTAATGGCACAAAAACAAACATATGGATCAATGGAAGAGAATAGAGAGCTCAGAAATAAACCTACACACCTATGGTCAATTAACCTTCAACAAAGGAGGCAAGAATATACAGTGGGAGAAGACAGTCTCTTCAAGTGTTGGTGGGAAAGGTGGACAGCCACATGTAAGTCAATAAAATTAGAACCTACCCTCTTGCCATACACAAAAATAAACTCAAGGGAGAGGAACCAAGATTGTGGAGTAGAAGGACATGCTCTCACTCCCTCTTGAGAGAACACCAGAATCACAACTAGCTGCTGGACAATCATCGACAGGAAGACACTGGAACTCACCAAAAAAGATACACCACATCCAAAGACAAAGGAGAAGCCACAATGAGACGGTAGGGGGGCGCAATCAGAGTAAAATCAAATCCCATAACTGGTGGGTGGGTGACTCACAGACTGGTGAACACTTATACCACAGAAGTCCACCCACTGGAGTGAAGGTTCTGAGCCCCACGTCAGGCTTCCCAAAACGGGGATCCGGCAACGGGAGGAGGAATTCATAGAGAATCAGACTTTGAAGCCTAGTGGGAATTGATTGCAGGACTTTGACAGGACTGGGGGAAACAGAGACCCCACTCTTGGAGGGCGCACACAAAAGAGTGTGTGCATCGGGACCCAGGGGAAGGAGCAGTGACCCTGGAGGAGACTGAACCAGACCTACCTGCTAGTGTTGGAAAGTCTCCTGCAGAGGAGGGGGTGGCTCTGTTTCACCATGGGGACAAGAGCACTGGCAGCAGAAGTTCTGGGAAGTACTCCTTGGCGTGAGCCCTCCCAGAGTCTGTCATTAGCCCCACCAAAGAGCCCAGGTAGGTTCCAGTGTTGGGTTGCCTCAGGCAAAACAACCAACAGGGAGGGAACCCAGCCCCACCCATCAACAGTCAAGTGGATTAAAGTTTTACAGAGCGCTGACCACCACAGCAACAGTCAGCTCTACCCACCACCAGAGCCTCCCATCAAGCCTCTTAGATAGCCTCAACCACCAGAGGGCAGACAGCAGAAGCAAGAAAAACTACAATCCTGCAGCCTGTGGAATAAAAACCACATTCACAGAAAGATAGACAAGATGAAAAGGCAGAGGGCTGTATACCAGATGAAGGAACAAGATAGAACCCCAGAAAAACAACTAAATGAAGTGGAGATAGGCAACCTTCCAGAAAAAGAATTCAGAATAATGATAGTGAAGATGATCCAGGACCTCGGAATAAGAATGCAGGCAAAGATCGAGAAGATGCAAGAAATGTTTAACAAAGACCTAGAAGAATTAAAGAACAAACAAACAGAGATGACCAATACAATAACTGAAATGAAAACTACACTAGAAGGAATCAATAGCAGAATAACTGAGGCAGAAGAACGGATAAGTGACCTGGAAGACAGAATGGTGGAATTTACTGCTGCGGAACAGACTAAGGAAAAAAGAATGAAAAGAAATGAAGACAGCCTAAGAGACGTCTGGGACAACATTAAACGCAACAACATTCGTATTATAGGGGTCCCAGAAGGAGAAGAGAGAGAGAAAGGACCAGAGAAAATATTTGAAGAGATTATAGTCAAAAACTTCCCTAACATGGGAAAGGAAATAGCCACCCAAGTCCAGGAAGGGCAGAGAGTCCCATACAGGATAAACCCAAGGAGAAACATGCTGAGACACATAGTAATCAAATTGGCAAAAATTAAAGATAAAGAAAAATTATTGAAAGCAGCAAGGGAAAAACGACAAATAACATACAAGGGGACTCCCATAAGGTTAACAGCTGATTCCTCAGCAGAAACTCTACAAGCCAGAAGGGAGTGGCATGATATACTTAAAGTGATGAAAGAGAAGAACCTACAACCAAGATTACTCTACCCGGCAAGGATCTCATTTACATTTGATGGAGAAATCAAAAGCTTTACAGACAAGCAAAAGCTAAGAGAATTCAGCACCACCAAACCAGCTCTACAACAAATGCTAAAGGAACTTCTCTAAGTGGGAAACACAAGAGAAGAAAAGGACCTACAAAAACAAACCCAAAACAATTAAGAAAATGGTCATAGGAACATACATATCGATAATTACTTTAAACGTGAATGGATTAAATGCTCCAACCAAAAGACACAGGCTTGCTGAATGGATACAAAAACAAGACCCATCTATATGCTGTCTACAAGAGACCGAATTTAGACCTAGGGACACATACAGACTGAAAGTTAGGGGATGGAAAAAGATACTCCATGCAAATGGAAATCAAAAGAAAGCTGGAGTAGCTATACTCTTATCAGATAAAATAGACTTTAAAATAAAGAATGTTACAAGAGACAAGGAAGGACACTACATAATGATCAAGGGAGCAATCCAAGAAGAAGATATAACAATTATAAATATATATGCACCCAACATAGGAGCACCTCAATACATAAGGCAACTGCTAACAGCTGTAAAAGAGGAAATCAACAGTAACACAATAATAGTGGGGAACTTTAACACCTCACTTACACCAATGGACAGATCATCCAAAATGAAAATAAATAAGGAAACAGAAGCTTTAAATGACACAATAGACCAGATAGATTTAATTGATATTTATAGGACATTCCATCCAAAAACAACAGATTACACTTTCTTCTCAAGGGCGCATGGAACATTCTCCAGGATAGATCACATCTTGGGTCACAAATCAAGGCTCAGTAAATTTAAGAAAATTGAAATCATATCAAGCATCTTTTCTGACCACAACGCTATGAAATTAGAAATGAATTACAGGGAAAAAAACATAAAAAACACAAACACATGGAGACTAAACAATACGTTACTAAATAACCAAGAGATCACTGAAGAAATCAAAGAGGAAATCAAAAAATACCTAGAGACAAAGGACAATGAAAACACGATGACCCAAAATCTATGGGATGCAGCAAAAGCAGTTCTAAGAGGGAAGTTTATAGCTATACAAGCCTACCTCAAGAAACAAGAAAAATCTCAAGTAAACAATCTAACCTTACACGTAAAGGAACTAGAGAAAGAAGAACAAACAAAACCCAAAGTTAGCAGAAGGAAAGAAATCATAAAGATCAGAGTGGAAATAAATGAAATAGAAACAAAAAAAAACAATAGCAAAGATCAATAAAACTAAAAGCTAGTTTTTTGAGAAGATAAACAAAACTGATAAACCATTAGCCAGACTCATCAAGAAAAGTGGGAGAGGACTCAAATCAATAAAATCAGAAATGAAAAAGGAGAAGTTACAACAGATACCGCAGAAATACAAAGCATCCTAAGAGACTACTACAAGCAACTCTATGCCAATAAAGTGGACAACCTGGAAGAAATGGACAAATTCTTAGAAAGGTATAACCTTCCAAGACTGAACCAGGAAGCAATAGAAAATATGAACAGACAAATCACAAGTAATGAAATTGAAACTGTGATTAAAAATCTTCCAACAAACAGAAGTCCAGGACCAGATGGCTTCACAGGTGAATTCTATCAAACATTTAGAGAGGAGCTAACACCCATCCTTCTCAAACTCTTCCAAAAAATTGCAGAGGAAGAAACACACCCATACTGATTCTATGAGGCCACCATCACCCTGATACCAAAACCAGACAAAGAAACTGCAAAAAAAGAAAATTACAGACCAATATCACTGATGAACATAGACGCAAAAATCCTCAACAAAATACTAGCAAACAGAATCCAACAGCACATTAAAAGGATCATACACCACGATCAAGTGGGATTTATCCCAGGGATGCAAGGATTCTTCAATATACGCAAATCAATCAATGTGATACACCATATTAACAAATTGAAGAAGAAAAACCATATGATCATCGCAATAGATGCAGAAAAAGCTTTTGACAAAATTCAACACCAATTTATGATAAAAACTCTCCAGAAAGTGGGCATAGAGGGAACCTACCTCAACATAATAAAGGCCATATAAGACAAACCCACAGCAAACATCATTCTCAATGGTGAAAAACTGAAAGCATTTCCTCTAAGATCAGGAATGAGACAAGGATGTCCACTCTCACCACTATTATTCAACATAGTTTTGGAAGTCCTAGCCACTGCAATTAGAGAAGAAAAAGAAATAAAAGGAATACAAATTGGAAAAGAAGAAGTAAAACTGTCACTGTCTGCAGATGACATGATACTATACATAGAGAATCCTAAGACTGCCACCAGAAAGCTACTAGAGCTAATTAATGAATCTGGTAAAGTTGCAGGATACAAAATTAATGCACAGAATTCTCTTGCATTCCTATACACTAATGATGAAAAATCTGAAAGAGAAATTATGGAAACACTCCCATTTACCATTGCAACAAAAAGAATAAAATACCTAGGAAAAAACCTACCTAGGGAGACAAAAGACCTGTATGCAGAAAACTATAAGACACTGATGAAAGAAATTAAAGATGATACCAACAGATGGAGAGATATACCATGTTCTTGGATTGGAAGAATCAATATTGTGAAAATGACTCTACTACCCAAAGCAATCTACAGATTCAATGCAATCCCTATCAAATTACCAATGGCATTTGTTTTTTTTTTTTTTTTTTGGCTGTGTTGGGTCTTTGTTTCTGTGCGAGGGCTTTCTCTAGTTGTGGCGAGTGGGGCCACTGTTCATCGCAGTGCATGGGCCTCTCACTGTCGCGGTCTCTCTTGTTGCAGAGCACAGGCTCCAGACACACGTGGGCTCAGTAGTTGTGGCTCATGGGCCTAGTTGCTCTGCGGCATGTGGGATTTTCCCAGACCAGGGCTCGAATCCGTGTCCCCTGCATCAGCAGGCAGATTCTCAACCACTGTGCCACCAGGGAAGCCCCCCAATGGCATTTTTTATGGAACTAGAACAAATCATCTTAAAATTTGTATGGAGACACAAAAGACACCATATAGCCAAAGCAGTCTTGAGGGAAAAAAACGGAGCTGGAGGAATCAGACTCCCTCACTTCAGACTATACTACAAAGCTACAGTAATCAAGACAATATGGTACTGGCACAAAAACAGAAACATAGATCAATGGAACAAGATAGAAAGCCCAGAGATAAACCCACATACCTATGATCAACTAATCTATGACAAAGGAGGCAAAGATATACAATAGAGAAAAGACAGTCTCCTCAATAAGTGGTACTGGGAAAACTGGACAGCTACATGTAAAAGAATGAAATTAGATTACTCCCTAACACCATACACAAAAATTAACTCAAAATGTATTAGAGACCTAAATGTAAGACTGGACACTATAAAACTCTTAGAGGAAAACATAGGAGGAACACTCTTTGACATAAATCACAGCAAGATCTTTTTTGATCCACCTCCTAGAGTAATGAAAATAAAAACAAAAATAAACAAATGGGACCTAATGAAACTTCAAAGCTTTTGCACAGCAAAGGAAACCGTAAACCAGACGAAAAGACAACCCTCAGAATGGGCGAAAATATTTGCAAACGAATTAACAGACAAAGGTTTAATCTCCAAAGTATATAAACAGCTCATTCAGCTCAATATTAAAGAAACAAACAACCCAATCCAAAAATGGGCAGAAGACCTAAATAGACATTTCTCCAAAGGAGACATACAGACGGCCATGAAGCACATGAAAAGATGCTCAACATCACTAATTATTAGAGAAATGCAAATCAAAACTACAATGAGGTATCACCTCACACCAGTTAGAATGGGCATCATCGGAAAATCTACAAACAACAAATGCTGGAGAGGGTGTAGAGAAAAGGGAACCCTCTTGCACTGTGTGTGGGAATGTAAATTGTTACAGCCACTATGGAGAACAGTATGGAGGTTCCTTAAAAAGCTAAAAATAGAATTACCATATGACCCAGCAATCCCACTACTGGGCATATACCCAGAGAAAACCATAATTCAAAAAGACACATGCACCCCAATGTTCATTGCAGCACTATTTACAATAGCCAGGTCATGGAAGCAACCTAAATTCCCATCGACAGACGAATGGATAAAGAAGATGTGGTACATATATACAATGGAATATTACTCAGCCATAAAAAGGAACGAAATTGAGTCATTTGTTGAGACGTGGATGGATCTAGAGACTCTCATACAGAGTGAAGTAAGTCAGAAAGCGATAAACAAATATCGTATATTAACGCATGTACGTGGAACCTAGAAAAATGGTACAGATGAACCGGGTTGCAGGGCAGAAGTTGAGACACAGATGTAGAGAACAAACGTATGGACACCAAGGGGGGAAAACTGCGGTGGGGTGGGGATGGTGGTGTGCTGAATTGGGCGATTGGGATTGACATTTATACAGTGATGTGTATAAAATTGATGACTGATTAAAAAATAAAAAATAAAAAAATAAACTCAAAAGGGCTTATAGACTGAAACATAAGACCTGACACCAGAAAACGCCTAGAAGAGAACATAGGCAAAACATTCTCTGACATATATCGTACAAATGTTTTCTTAGGTCAGTCTCCAAGGCAATAGAAATAAAAATAAAAATAAGCAAATGGGACCTAATCAAACTCACAAGCTTTTGCACAGCAAAGGAAACCATAAACAAAACAAAAAGACAACCTAGAGAAGTGGAGAAAATATTTGCAAATAATGAAACTGACAAGGGCTTAATTTCCAAAACATACAAACAGCTCATACAACTCAACCACAAAAATACAAACAAGCCAATCGGAAAATGGGCAGAAGACCTAAAGAGACATTTCTCCAAAGAAGAAATACAGATGGCCAATAAGCACATGAAAAGATGCTCAACATCATTAATTATTAGAGAATTGCAAATCAAAACTATAATGAGGTACCACCTCACGCCAGTCAGAATGGTCATCATTAAAATGTTGACAAATAATAAATGCTGGAAAAGGTGTAGAGAAAAGGGAACCCTCCTACAGTGTTGATGGGACTGTAAGTTGGTGCAACCACTTGGAAAACAGTATGGAGTTTCCTCAGAAAACTAAAAGTAGAATTACCATATGATCCAGCAATCCCACTCCTGGGTATATATCCAGACAAAACTATAAATCAAAAAGATACATGCGGGACTTCTCTGGTGGCACAGTGGTTAAGAATTCACCTGCCAGTGCAGGGGACACAAGTTTGAGCCCTGGTCCAGGAAGATCCCACATGCTGTGGAGCAACTAAGCCCGTGCACCACAACTACTGAGCCTGTGCTCTAGAGCCCACGAGCTACAACTACTGAGCCCTCACACCATGACTACTGAAGCCCATGTGCTTAGAGCCTGTGCTCCACAACAAGAGAAGCCACGGCAATGAGAAGCCTGCACACCACAACGAAGAGTAGCCCCCACTTGCCACAACTAGAGAAAGCCCATGCACAGCAAAGAAGACCCAATGCAGCCAAAAATAAATATAAATAAATTTATATATAAAAAAAGATATATGCCCGCTGTGTTCATAGCAGCACTATTCACAATAGCGAAGACATGGAAACAACCAAAATGCCAATCGACAGGTGAATGGATAAAGAAGATGTGGTACATAAATACAATGGAATATTACTCAGCCATAAAAAAGAACGATATAATGCCATTTGCAGCAACATGCATGCAACTAGAGATTATCATACTAAGTAAGAAAGAGAAAGACAAATACCATATGATATTACTTAAATGTGGAATCTAAAATATGACACAAATGAACCTATCTATGAAACAAAAACTGAATCAGGGACATAAAGAATAGACTGGTGGTTGCCAAGGGGGAGACGGGTGGGAGAGGGTTGGATTAGGAGTTTGGGATTAGCAGATGCAAACTGATATATATAGAATGGATAAATAGGGGACTTCCCTGGTGGTCCAGTGGTTAAGAATCCACCTTCTAATGCAGGGGACACGGGTTTTATCCCTGGTCAGGGAACTAAGATTCCACATGCCACAGGGCAACTAACCCCATGCACCACAGCTACAGGGCCCATGTGCTCTAGAGCCCTGTGCCACAACTAGAGAGAAGCCCACATACCACAATGAAGAGCCCGTGTGCCACAGTGAAGAGCCCGCATGCTGCAACAAAATATCCCGCATGCTGCAATGAATATCCCAGGTGCTGCAGCTAAGACCCAATGCAGCCAAAAATAAAATAAATATTTTTTAAAAAAGAGAAAAGTTACTTAAAAAACAAAGAATGGATAAATAACAAGGTCCTACTACATAGCACAAGGAACTATATTCAATATCCTGTGATAAACCATAATGGAAAAGAATATGAAAAAAGAATGTATATATATGTACAACTGAGTCACTTTGCTGTACAGCAGTAATTAACAGAACACTGTAATTCAACTATAATTCAATAAAAAATAAATTTAAAAAAATGTTAGTTCTGCCTCAATGTCCAGAGAAGCTTATTTTGATTCATAATATACTAGACAGTGTTCCAGTGGGATAAATGGCAGTTTCATTAGAATGATTCAAGAAAGTTTTAATAAAGGGACGGTTTTCAAAGATATGTGTGAGGAATTAGAAAATCATGAGGGGCAAAAAAAGAGTTTAGGAACACTAAGAGTGAAGATGAAATTATTTTTCATTCCAGAAATGACAAGGAGAGGGAGTGGCTACAAGAACTTGAGAACTGTAGGCAGAAACACTCTTAGTGGAGTCGTGCACTGTATTTGAGGAATACAGTCAGCCCAAGTTCCTCACATGGAGAGAACCATGGAAATATAAAACAAAACTTCATCCCTTTCTGATTTCTTACTCTGGTTCTCCACTGGCTAATCCAACTGGAAGCCAAAAAACAATTATACAGCCTATTGTCTTATCATGAAAAAAAAAACTACTAGAGAAAATACCAATTACTACAGAAATACCAACTGAGGGGCATTCTACAAAATACCTGAATAATACTTTCCCAAAATATCAAGGCCATCAAAAATAAGGTACAAAAGTGTCACAAGCAAGAAGAGACTAAGAAGACATGATCACTAAATGTAATGTAGTATTCTAGATGGGATCCTAGAACAGAAAATAAAAGGGTATTAGGTAAAAACTGAGTAAATCTGCATGAAGTATGGACTTTAGTTAATAATAAAGTATCAGTTTTAGTTTACTAATTCTAAAATACGTACTATAACAATGAAAGATGTTAAACATAGGGGGAACTAGGTGTGAATATATGGAAAATTTCTGTACCATCTTTGCAATTTTCTGTAAATCAAGAATTGTTCTAAAAAAAGAGTTTATTAAAAAATAAAATTCAAAAAAAAGAATTGATTCTCCATAAATTATTTACTAATTTTAAAGAATTGGTATCATAGCAACCATGTTGTCTTACCACACTGCAATTAAGTTATATATGAATAAAGAAGGTAAATAAAACATCTACATATATTGTATAATTTAAAACACACTTCTAAATATATGAGTCAAAGAAGAAATCATGAGGGAAATCTTAAAATACTTAATGTTTAAAAATAATGAAAATAATACATATAAAAACCTATGAGATATGATGAAAGCATGTTTTAAGGGAAGTTTATAGCCTTATCTATTTATATTAGATGAGGGGGTGAAAATTAAACAGCTAGGTATCCAATCTAAGAATATAATAAGAAAAAATGGGAGGGGGGAAGTAGAAGGAAGAAGGTATTAAAGGCAAACCATAAATTCATAAAATAGAAAACAAAGACAGTAAAGGTCAATAAAACCCCCTATTTGTTTGTTTTACAAAACTAATAAAATAGACAAACGTTTGGGAGATTCATCAAGATGAAAATGTACAATGAAATAATAATATAAAAGAGGGAAATCATAACAAAGGAAAAAAGATTAAGAAGAGTAAGGAAGAGTATTAACAATTTATGTCAATAGGATTGAAAATTTAGAGGAAATAGATGAATTCCTAGAAAAATGTGGCTTAACAAAACCAACTCAAGAAAAAAATAGGAAAGCTCTATAGTCCCATAAAATATTTAGTTATTAAAATGAGACCCAACTATACGCTTTCTACCAGAAACACATTTCAAATAAAAATACATAGATAATATTATATTATGCAAACACAAATCAAAAGGAAGTTGGAATGGCTATATTAATATTAAAAAGTAGACTTCAGAAGAAGAAATATCCCTAGGATAAATAGTGACATTACATAATGATAAAGATGGCACTATACCAAGAAGACATAACAATACCTGAACCAAAAACTGACAGAACTGCAAGGAGACAGACAAATCCACAATTATATCTGGAGATTTCAATACTTTACTCTTAAAAATTAATAGAGAGGCATCACACTCCCTAATCTAAACTATACTACAAAGCTATAGTAACCAAAACAGTATGGTGTTGGCACAAAAGCAGACATAGATCAATGGAACAGTATAGAAAGCCCAGAAATAAACCCACGCACTTATAGTCAATTAATCTATGACAAAGGAGGCAAGAATATACATGGAGAAAAGACAGTATCTTCAGAAATTGGTGCTGGGAAAGTTGGACAGTTGCATATAAAAAGAATGAAATTAGAACATTCTCTAACACCATATACAAAAATAAACTCAAAGTAGTTTAAAGACCGAATTGTAAGATCAGAAACCATAATCCTACTAGGGGAAAACATAGACAGAACATTTTGCATAAATCATAGCAATATTTCTTGGATATGTCTCCCCAGGCAAGGGAAGCAAAAGCAAAAATAAACAAATGGGACTACATCAAACTAAAATGCTTCTGCACAGCGATGGAAACCACTAACAAAATGAAATGGCAACCTACTAAATATAGGGAGAAGATATTTACAAATCATATATCTAACAAGGGGTTAATATCCAAAATATATAAATAACTCATACAACTGAACAACAAATAAAAAACAATTAAATTTAAAATATGGGCAGGTAATTTGAATAGACTCTACAAACAACACACACACACAATGGAATACAACTCAGCCATAAAGAAGAATGAAATATTGCCATATGCGACATGGGTGGATGTTGTGTGTATTATGCTAAGCGAGACAAGTCAGACAGTGAAAACAAATACCATATGATTTCACTTATATTTGGAATCTAAAAACAAAACAAATTGAACAAACAAAAGAAAAAAAAAGAACCTCTGACTACCCTGGTGGCACAGTGGTTAAGAATCCACCTGCCAATGCAGGGGACATGGGTTCTATCCCTGGTTCAGGAAGATCCCACACACCACGGAGCAACTTAGCCCATACACCAAAACTACTGAGCCTGCGCTATAGAGCCCATGACCCACAACTACTGAGTTCGTGTGCCACAACTACTGAAGCCTGCATGCCCCAACTACTGAAGCTCGTGTACTCTAGGGTCCGTGTGCTGCAACTACTGAGCCTGCATGCTGCAGCTACTGAAGCCTGCGCCACCTAAAGCCTGTGCTTTGCAACAAGAGAAGCCACTGCAGTGAGAAGCCTGCACACCACAACGAAGAGTAGCCCACGTGCGCCGCAACTAGAGAAAGACTGCGCGCAGCAACGAAGACCCAACGCAGTCAAAAAAATTTTAAATGTTCTATATATTTTTTAAAAAACCCAACCTCATAGATACAGAGAACAGACTGGTTGTTGCCAGAGGGGGGGGGGGTTTAGAGGGTGGGCAAAATGGGTGAAGGGGATCAAGAAGTACAAATTTCCAGTCATAAAATAAATAAGGCTTTGGTTTGCCCAAGGACTACCTTTACTATGGGCATTTTCCATTCAGTAGGTTTCAGTGCATCTTTTCTCCTGGTCCATTCTTTCATTCATATTGTCATTATTGCATTCATTTTACTGTTATGAAATGGTATGTTTTCATGAATGTCTTCTCTGTATTAGATGATAGGCTTCTTTACAGTATTTTGTAACCCTAGTACCTTGTGCATAGTAGGCTTCTGATAATGTGCTGTGTGGCTGATTAGTGTATCAATAAATGAACACATCTAAGTCTGTCTTTCAGCTCAATGCCTTTTTCTTGTAATACATCCAGTCTTCTGACACTTAAATGTCAACATCTGTGAGGAAGGACTTATAATGTTAATGTATAAATGACTACAATGCTTCCCCCCTCTCCCGATATGAAAGAAATAAACAGGGGTTAAAAACACATTGAAAGACTGCCTGTTGGGAAAGCGTGTGCTCTAGAGCTTGAGCTCACACCTCTCCATTTTTCAGTCTGAGAATAGAGTTTCCTCTGCCTCTGAACCAAACTTGGTCTCCTTTGGGCACAAGCCACACCAGCCAGAAGGACCTGTGTTGAAAGCCATGTGGCTGACAGGGTCTTGGTGCTCCAGCTGGGTGTCAAGCCTGAGCCTCTGAGGTGGGAGAGCTGAGTTCAGGACATTGGACCACCAGAGACCTGCTGGTCCCATGTAATATCAATCAGCGAGAGCCCTCCCAGAGATCTCTGCTTCAATGCTAAAACCCAGCTCCACTAAACGACCAGCAAGCTTCAGTGCTGGACACCCCATGCCAAACAACCAGCAAGACAGGAACAAAACCCCAACCCATTAGCTGAGAGGCTGCCTAAAATCATATTAAATTCACAGACACCCCAAAACACACCACTGGACGCAGTCCTGCCCACCAGAAAGACAAGATCCAGCCTCATCCACCAGAACACAGGCACCAGTCCCCTCTACCAGGAAGCCTACAAAACCCACTGAACCAACCTTCAGCAATGGGGACAGACACCAAAAACAATGGGAACTACGAACTTGCAGCCTGTGAAAAGGAGACCCCAAACACAGTAAGTTAAGCACAATGAGAAGACAGAGAAATATGCAGCAGATGAAGGAGGAAGGTAAAAACCCACCAGACCAAACAAATGAAGAGGAAATAGGTAGTCTACCTGAAAAAGAATTCAGAGGAATGATAGTAAAGATGACCCAAAATCTTGGTAATAGAATGGAGAAAATACAAGAAACGTTTAACAAGGACCTAGAAGAACTAAAGAACAAGCAAACAATGGTGAACAACACAATAAATGAAATCAAAAATTTTCTAGAAGGAATCAAAAGCAGAATAACTGAGGCAGAAGAACAGATAAGTGACCTGGAAGATAAAATAGTGGAAATAACTACTGCAGAGCAAAATAAAGACAAAAGAATGAAAAGAATTGAGGGCAGTCTCAGAGACTTCTGGGACAACATTAAATGCACCAACATTAGAATTATAGGGATCCCAGAAGAAGAAGAGAAAAGAAAGGGACTGAGAAAATACTTGAAGAGATTATAGTTGAAAACTTCCCTAATATGGGAAAGGAAATAGTCAAGCAAGTCCAGGAAGCACAGAGTCCCATACAGGATAAATCCAAGGAGAAACACATTAAGACACATATTAATTAAACTATCAAAAATTAAATGCAAAGAAAAAATATTAAAAGCAGCAAGGGAAAAGCAACAAATAACATACAAGGGAATCCCCATAAGGTGAACAGCTGATCTTTCAGCAGAAACTCTGCAAGCCAGAAGGGAGTGGCAGGATATATTTAAAGTGATGAAAGGGAAAAAGCTACAACCAAGATTACTCTACCCAGCAAGGATCTCATTCAGATTCGACGGAGAAATTAAAACCTTTACAGACAAGATAAGAGAATTCAGCACCACCAAACCAGCTTTACAACAAATGCTAAAGGAACTTCTCTAGGCAGGAAACACAAGAGAAGGAAAAGACCTATAATAACAAACCCAAAACAATTAAGAAAATGGTAATAGGAACATACATATCGATAACTACCTTAAATGTAAATGGATTAAATGCTCCCACCGAGAGACATAGACTGGATGAATGGATACAAAAACAAGACCTGAATATATGCTGTCTGCAAAGACCCACTTCAGACCTAGGGACACATGCAGACGGAAAGTGAAGGGATGGAAAAAGATATTCCATGCAAAAGGAAATCAAAAGAAAGCTGGAGTAGCAATTCTCATATCAGAATAAATAACTTTAAAATAAAGACTATTACAAAAGACAATGAAGGACACTACACAATGATCAAGGTATTCATCTAAGAAGAAGATATAACAATTGTAAATATTTATGCACCTAACTTAGGAGCACCTCAATACATAAGGCAAATGCTAACAGCCATAAAAGGGGAAATCGACAGTAACACAATAATAGTAGGGGGAATGTAACACCACACTTTCACCAAAGGACAAATCAACCAAAATGAAAATAAATAAGGAAAAACAAGCTTCAAATGATACATTAAACACGATGGACTTAACTGATATTTATAGGACATTCCATCCAAAAACAACAGAATACACTTTCTTCTCAAGTGCTCATGGAACATTCTCCAGGATAGAACATGTCTTGGGTCAGAAATCAAGCCTTGGTAAATTTAAGAAAATAGAAATTGTATCAAGTATCTTTTGCGACCAAAATACTATGACACTACATATCAATTACAGGAAAAAACCTGTAAAAATATACAAACACATGGAGGCTAAACAATATGCTACTAAATAACCAAGAGATCACTAAAGAAATCAAATAGGAATAAAAAAATACACAGAAACAAATGACAATGAAAACATGACAAGCCAAAACCTATGGGATGCAGCAAAAGGGATGCAGTTTTAAGAGGGAAGTTTATAGCAATACAATCCTACCTCAAGAAACAAGAAACATCTCAGAAAAACTACCTAACCTTACACGTAAAGCAATTCGAGAAAGAAGAACAAAAAACCCCAAAGGTAGCAGAAGGAAAGATCATAAAGATCAGATCAAAATAAATGAAACAGAAATGAAGAAAACAATGGCAAAGATCAATAAAACTAAAAGCTGGTTCTTTGAGAAGATAAACAAAATTGATAAACAATTACACAGACTCATCAAGAAAAAGAGGGAGAGGACTCAAATCAACAGAATTAGAAATGAAAAGGAGAAGTAACAACTGACCCTGCAGAAATACAAAGGATCATGAGATAATACTACAAGAAACTATATGTCAATAAAATGGACAACATGGAAGAAATGGACAAATTCTTAGAAAAGCACAACCTTCTGATACTGAACCAGGAAGAAATAGAAAATATAAACAGCCAATCACATGCACTGAAATTGAAACTGTGATTAAAAATCTTACAACAAACAAAAGCCCGGGACCAGATGGCTTCACAGGCGAATTCTATCAAACATTTAAAGAAGAGCTAACACCTATCCTTCTCAAAATCTTCCAAAATATATCAGAGGGAGGAACACTCCCAAACTCATTGTAGGAAGGCACCATCACCCTGATACCAAAACCAGACAAAGATGTCACAAAGAAAGAAAACTACAGGCCAATATCACTGATGAACATAGATGCAAAAATCCTCAACAAAATACTAGCAAACAGGATCCAGCAGCACATTAAATGGATCATACACCATGATCAAGTAGGGTTTATCCCAGGAATGAAAGGATTCTTCAATATATGCAAATCAATCAATGTGATACACCATATTAACAAGCTGAAGGATAAAAATCATATGATAATCTCAATAGATGCAGAAAAGCTTTCAAAAATATTCAACACCCATTTATGATAAAAACTCTCCAAAAAGTGGGCATAGAGGGAAACTACCTCAACATAATAAAGGCCATATATGACAAACCCACAGCAAACATCATTCTCAATGGTGAAAAACTGAAACCATTTTCACTAAGATCAGGAACAAGACAAGGTTGCCAACTCTCACCACTATTATTCAACATCGTTTTGGAAGTTATAGCCACAGCAATCAGAGAAGAAAAAGAAATAAAAGGAATCCAAATCGGAAAAGAAAAAGTAAAGCTGTCACTGTTTGCAGATGACATGATACTATACATAGAGAATCCTAAAGATGCTACCAGAAAACTACTAGAGCTAATAAATGAATTTGGTAAAGTAGCAGGATACAAAATTAATGCACAGAAATCTCTTGCATTCCTATACACTAATGATGAAAAATTTGAAAGAGATATTAAAGAAACACTGCCATTTACCACTGCAAAAAAACGAATAACATACGTAGGAATAACGCTACCTAAGGAGACAAAAGACCTGTATGCAGAAAACTATAAGACACTGATGAAAGAAATTAAAGATGATACAAACAGATGGAGAGATGCACCATGTTCCTGTATTGGAAGAATCAATATTGTGAAAATGACTATACTACCCAAGCAATCTACAAATTCAATGCAATCCCTATCAAATTACCAATGGCATATTTTACAGAACTAGAACAAAAAATCTTAAAATTTGTATGGAGACACAAAAGACCCCGAATAGCCAAAGCAGTCTTGAGGGAAAAAAAACGGAGCTGGAGGAATCAGGTTCCCTGAATTCAGACTATACTACAAAGCTACAGTAATCAAGACAGTACGGTACTGGCACAAAAACAGAAATATAGATCAATGGAACAGGATAGAAAGCCCAGAGAAAAACCCATGCACATATGGTCACTTTATCTTTGACAACGGAGGCAAGAATATACAATGGAGAAAAGAGAGTCTCTTCAATAAGTTGTGCTGGGAAAACTGGACATCTACATGTAAAAGAATGAATTTAGAACACTCTCTAACACCATACACAAAAATAAACTCAAAATGGATTAAAGACCTAAATGTAAGGCCAGACACTATCAAACTCTTAGAGGAAAACATAGGCAGAACACTCTATGACATAAATCACAGCAATATCCTTTTTGACCCACCTCCCAGAGATATGGAAAAATAAACAAATGGGACCTAATGAAACTTAAAAGCTTTTGCAAAGCAAAAGAAACCATAAACAAGACGAAAAGACTACCCTCAGAATGGAGGAAAATATTTGCAAATGAAGCAATTGACAAAGGATTAATCACTGAAATATACATGCAGCTCATGCAGCTCAATATCAAAAAAACAAACAACCCAATCCCAAAATGGGCAAAAGACCTAAATAGACATTTCTCCAAAGAAGATATACAGATTGCCAACAAACACATGAAAGGATGCTCAACATCACTAATCATTAGAGAAATGCAAATCAAAACTATAATGAGATATCACCTCAAGCCTATCAGAATGGCCATCATCAAAAAATCTACAAAAACTAAATGCTGGATAGGGTGTGGAGAAAAGGGAACCTTCTTGCACTGTTGGTGGGAATGTAAATTGATACAGCCACTATGGAGAACAGTATGGAGGTTCCTTAAGAAACTAAAAATAGAACTACCATATGACCCAGAAATCCCACTACTGGGCATATACCCTGAGATAACCATAATTCGAAAAGTGTCATGTACCACAATGTTCACTGCAACACTATTTACAATAGCCAGGACATGGAAGCAACCTAAGTGTCCATTGACAGATGAACCGATAAAGATTTGGCGCATATATACAATGGAATATTACTCAGCCATAAAAAGAAATGAAACTGAGTTATTTGTAGTGAGGTGGTTGCACCTAGAGTCTGTCATACAGAGTGAAGTAAGTCAGAAAGAGAAAGACAAATACCATATGCTAACACATATATATGGAATCTAAAAAAAAAAAATTTCTGAAGAACCTAGGGGCAGGACAGGAATAAAGATGCAGACGTAGCTAATGGACTTGAGGACACATGGAGGAGGAAGGGTAAGTTGAGATGAAGTGAGAGAGTGCCATGGACATATATACACTACCAAATATAAAATAGATAGCTAGTGGGAAGTAGCTGCATAGCACAGGGAGATCAGCTAGGTGCTTTGTGACCACCTAGAGGGGTGGGATAGGTAGGGTGGGAGGGAGAGAGATGCAAGAGGGTGCGGTTATGGGTATATATGTATATGTATAGCTGATTCACTTTGTTATACAGCAGCAACTAACACAACAATATAAAGCAATTATACTCCAAAAAAGATGTTAAATAAAAACACACTGAAAAAATTGATGATCTTGTACAAATCTAAATTTTATTCTATCAGAAGAATGCTAATAAAAATGCCTGATTTAAAGCCTGTTCAATAAACATTGGTTCCTTGAGTGTTTTAAATAAATAAATATATAAACAGGGCTTTAGAATGTAATGTACAGCATGGTGACAATCGTCAATAATACTTGAATGACAGCAGTATGTTAAATCTCCTATTATGATAGTGAATTTGTCTGTTTTTTCCTTGTAGCTCTGTTGCTTTATATAATTTGAAGTTAAGTGCATACAAATTTAAAACTTCCTGGTAAATTGGACTTGTTGATATGAAGTGCCCTTGTTTATTTCTAGTAATGCTTTTGCTTTCAAGTGTACTGTATCTGTTACTATATAATTTCCTTTTGGTTTATATTTGCACAGTAAAAAAAAAAAAAGAATAGTGGGCTTTTTGTATAAGTCAGACAGCGTGCAGCAGTTTGTATTTCTCTGTACAATAAAATATTCTTATAAAAGTAGAAAAAATAGTCAATAATACTGTATTGCATAGTTTGTAACTCTCTGTGGTGACTGAGGGAATCTAGACTTATTGTGGTGATCATTTCACAGTGTATACAAATATTTAATCATTATGTTGTACACCTGAAACTAATGTTATTTGTCGATTAAACCTAAATGAAAAAAAAAGAATTAATAGAACAATTAGCTAGAAAGTTAATAAAAGTAGATATAAAAAACACTAGAATCATCTTATCTTAACTGACACTTGTAGAGCACTATACCCAAGAGCAGTCAAATTCATATTCCTTGCAATTGTACATGGAATGTTCACCAAGATAAACTATATCCTAATTCATAAAAAAACTAACAGACTGGTTTATTTCACTTAGCAAAATGAATTTAAATTTTCTCCATGTCTCTTCTCCATGTCTCTTTTTTGTGTGTGTGTGTGTGCTTCAAAACATAATTTTTTATTTGGTATGTGGAATAAAGACTGGGGAAGGGAGACACAAATGTTAGAGACACAGTTAAGAGAGTATTGTATTACAAGGGTACAAAATTCTCCATGTCTCTTGATAGCTCATTTCTTTTTATCCCTGAATAATATTTCATTTTATAGATGAACCACAGTTTATCCATTCATCTATTAAATAACATCTTGGTTGCTTCCAATTTTTGGCCATTATTAATGAAGCTGATATATATATTCATGTGTAGGTTTTTGTGCAGTCATAAATTTTCATTCATTTGGATAAATGTTTAGAAGTGTGATTGATGGATGTCATGGTAAATCTATGTTTAGTTTTATAAGAAACTGCCAAATTGTCTTCCAAAATAACTGTACCATTTTGCATTCCCATTGGCAATGAATGAGAGTTCCTCTTGCTCCGCATCCTTGACAGCATCTGATATAGTCAGTATTTAGAATTTTAGCCATTCTAACTGGTGTGTAGTGATATTGTTGTTCTAATTTGCAATTCCTTAATGACATATGTTGTTGAGCATCTTTTCATAAACTTATTATTCATATGTATATCTTCTATGGTGAGATATCTGTTCAGATTTTTGCCCATTTGAAAATCAGGTTGTTTATTTTCTTCTTATTAAATTATTTTAAGAGTTTCTTGTATATTTTGGAGAACAGTTCTTTATCAGGTATATCTTTTGCAAATATTTTCTCCTAGTCTATGGCTCATCTTCTCATTCTCTTGAGAGTATCTTTTGCAGAGCAGAAAATTTTCATTTTAATGACGTCCAATTTATCTCTTCTTTCTTTGATGAATCATGTCTTTGATGTTGTATCTAAAAAAGTCATTGTTAAGCCCAAGATCATTTAGATTTTCTTCTATGTTATCTTCTAGAAGTTTTATAGTTTTGCATGTTACATTTGGGTTTATGATTCATTTTAAGTAAATTTTTTGTGAAGCATGTAAGGTCTGTGTCTAGCTCCCAATCAAGGCTTACCATATGAAACCTTGAGTGGCAGGCTGCCAGCATTTTCTGTACCCTACAATTCAAAGTTGAAAAGAATAAATTCCTGGTTAGTGCAGCCAAGAGTTTGAGGACTCCTTTCATTTACCCAGTTCCAATTGATAAGGTGGAGATTCTACTCCAGGTGTGGCAGACCTAGAGTACTGGAACCCTGACTTTTCCCCCCTGTCCCAGCTTTTTTATAGGTCAGAGGTTTCACCCAGGGAAATAATAAACCTATAAGTCAACAGACTACCACTCCACCCAGTACCCATAGTAGGTTTTCAGAGAGTTTTCTCAGGGGTAGAGGCAGTCCACAAGAAAGGGAGCACGAAATTTCTATCCAAAGCAAATGACTATTTGAAACAGAGTGTGGGAAGTTCAAGTCTAAGAACATTCTTGAAATAATTAGTGCCTCTCAATTAAGAGCAAGAGGATATACCATAGGCCAGTTAGTTCACCAGAGAGAACCAGGGAAAGATATAGCAAAGAAGAGACCTCCTTGGAGTAGAACAAACCCCAAAGACAGCCTTCAAAAACTATCACTTCATGAATTTAATTTGATTAGACTAATGGGCAATTTATTCCTCAGAACACTGAAAACATTAACGTAGTCATCTGGGAATTAGTGGAGCCTAGTAGGTGATGTATAATAATATATAAAGCCGTTTAAAAGAGAGGTCAGAGAAAGAGATAGTCAAAGAGAGCACTGCTAAAATCTCTGTGATCCCAAGGTGACTATACATATACTTGAAACTTTACTCTCTGAAGAGAAACATCAAAAGCTTCACACTACAAGGAAATAGACTTCTTTAAAATAGCCCAGTCACAAAACAAACAACTACAACGTCAAAAACCAAGAAAAAAACAATAAAAACAAGTCTCAGAGAGGGTTACATGTTAGGATCCAATGACTGACATATTATTTAAAATGTCTAGTTTTTGACAAAGAATTATGAGACATCCAAAGAAACAAGACCATGTTTCCCATAAACAGGAAATAAAGTAGATAACAAAAGTTGCCCATGAGCAGGACCAGATGTCATATTTAACATCAAAGATTTCAAAGCAACCATTGCTTCAAAGAAATTTTGTTCAATGAACTAAAGGAAATGGGGAAGAGCAAGATGGCAGCATAGGAAGACTCTGAGCTCACCTCCTTCCGTGAAACACCAAATCTACATCTACATATTGAACAATTTCTCCTGAAGAAGCCCTAAAGGCTGATTAAACAGCTATTTCACTTAGAAGGACCACACAGGAATGGGTAGGAAACTGAGAGACATGGTATCCATGAGAATCCTACCCTCTTCATGATGAACTACAGTAGGGAGGGATATAGCTGAGGGGCTTGAGCACACACCTGCATTAGGACACATGAAACAAAAACAAAAAACTACCAGAAGGTTATAGGGAACCTAGATTATACAGGAAAAAAATCCATGTGCTAATTTTAGAGCTCCTGCCAAACAAGCAGGGAACTACTGGAGCCCTCTCTGGGGTCAGAGGCACTCCCGAGTGCCATTGTTGAGTTCCCCTGAACTACTCCCAGCCCACAATGGCTCCAGCTCCAGCCCCAGCTATCCAGCCAAGGTGACCTCTGGTCCAGTGCTCCCTAGGGACTGACCCCAGCCAGGGTTGCTCCAACTGCAGCTGACCTGCCAAAGCCACCAGACATATGCAGTCTATACAGGGGACACTCAAATGCAAGCCCACTTCTTCAAAACCAGGAGAGTTAGATATTTCACATAATTCAAAGAAGCAAAAACCAAAAATCAAACAAAATGAGGAGACAGAAGAATACGTTCCAAATGAAAGAACAGAATAAACTCCAGAAAAAACCCCACAGAAATGGTGATAAGTAATTTAACTGATACAGAGTTAAAAGAAATGATTATAAGGATACTCACCAAACTTGGGAAAGAATGGAGGAACTCAGTGAGAAATGCAACAAATACTTAGAAAATATAGAAAAGAACAAATCAGAAATGAAGAATGCAATAAATGATATAAAAATACACTGGATGGAATAAAAAGAAGATTAGGTGATGCAGAAGAATGGAGTAGTGATCTGGAAAGTAGAATAGTGAAATTGACACAATCAGAACAGCAAAAAGAAGAATTTTTTGAAATGAGTAGAGTTTAAGGAGCCACTTGGACAACATCAGGCATACCAATATGCGCATTATAGCAGTCCTAGAAGAAGAGAGAAAGGGACAGAAAACCTATTTGAAGAAATAATGGCTGAAAACTTCCCTAACCTGGGGAAAGAAACAGACATCCAGGTACAGGAAGCATAGAGAGTCCCAAACAAGATGAACCCAAAGAGATTCACAACAAGACATGTTATAATTAAAATGGCAAAAGTTAAAGGGAAAATCTTAAAGGCATCAAGAGAAAAACAATTAATCACATACAAGGGAAACTCTATAAGATTATCAGCTGATTTCTCAGCAGAAACTTTATAGTCCATAAGGGGGTAGCAGGATATAGAGTGATGAAAGGAAAAAAACTTACAACCTAGAATACTCTATCCAGCAAAGTTATCATTCAGAATTGAAGGATAGATGGTTTCTCAGACAAGCAAAAGCTAAAGGAGTTCATCACCAGTAAACTGGCCTTACAAAAAATGTTAAAGCATCATCTTAAGCAGAAAAAAAGGCCACAACTAGAAATAAGAAAGTATATGAAAGAAAAATCTCACTGTAAAGGCAAATATATAATCAGATATTTAAATATCTGATTATTTACTTAACAATAAGTAGTTAAGAGACACACAAAATAAAAAGGAGTAAATTATGACACCAGGAAAATGAAAGGTGTGTGTGTGGGTGGTGTTAAAAAGGAATGCTTTTAGAATGCTTTTGAACTCAAGTGACTATCAGCTTAAAATACACAGGTATATATAAAGGTCAATATATATGAACCTCATGGTAACCACAAACTAAAAACCTACAATGGATAACACAAAAAATAATGAGTAAAGAATCCAAACATAACACTAAAGGAATCCATCAAACCAGAAGGAAGAAACCAAGAGAAGACAATAAAAGAGAACAACTACAAAAAACCCGAAAAGAATGAACAAAATGGCAATAAGTAATAACCTATCAATAATCACTTTAAATTCAATGGACTAAATGCCCCAATCAAAACGCATAAGGTGACTGACTGGAAAAAAAAAAAAAAAGGACCCATCTACCTATTTCTATGCAGCCTACAAGAGGCTCATAATAGATCTAAAAAGACACATATAGATTGAAAGTGAACGGATGGAAAAAGATATTCTATGTAAATGGAAAATAAAAGAAAGCTGGGGTAGCAACAATTTATATCTGAAAAAATAGACTTTAAAACAAAGACTAATAAAATACAAGGAAGGACATTACATAATGATAAAAGGGTCAATCCAACAAGAGGACACAACATTTGTAAACATTTATGCACCTAACATAGGATCACATAAATATATAAAGCAAATATTAACAGAAATAAAGTGAGAAATAGATGGCTATACAATAATGGTAGGGGATGTTAATGCCCCACTTACATCAATGGATAGGTCATCCAGGCAGAAAATCAGTAAGGAAACACTGGCCTTAAAAAACACTTTAGATTATATGCACTTAATAGATATGTGTAGCAAACTTCATCCAAAAGAAGCAGAACACACTTTTCAAGTGCACATGGAACATTCTCCAGGATAGATCACATGTTAGGCCAAAAAACAAGTCTCAATAAATATAAAAATTTTGCAATCAAGTCAAGCATCTTTTCTAACCACAATGGCGTGAAGCTAGAAATCAATTGCAAGAAGAAATCTAGAAAAAAACAGAAACATGCGGAGGCTAAATAACATGCTACTAAACAATCATTGAGTCAATGAAGAAATCAAAGAGGAAATAAAAGATTACCTTGAGACAAATGAATATGGAAACATAATTTTCCAAAATCCATGGGATGAGGAAAAAACAGTTCTATGAGGGAAGATCATAGTGATATAGGCCCACCTCAAGAAACAAGAAAAATCTCAAGCAAAAACTCTAAATGTATATTTAAAGAAACTAGAAAAAGAACAAGCAAAGCCCAAAGTTAGTGGAAGAAAGAAAATAATAAAGATCAGAGCAGAAAGAAATGAAATGGAGACAAAAAAACCCCACAACACAATAGAATAGATAAATGAAATTAAAAGTTAGTTCTTCAAAAAGATGAAATTGACAAAATATTAGCCAGACTCACCAGGAAAAAAATAGAGAGCCCAAATAAATAAAATCAGAAATGAAAGAGGAGAAATTACAACATACACAACAGAAAAACAAAGGATAGGAGAATACTATGAACAATTATATGTCAACAAATTAGACAACCTAGAAGAAACAGATGATTTCCTAGAAACATATAGTCTTTCAATACTGAATCACGAAGAAATAGAAAATCTGAATAAACCAATTACTAGTAATGAAATTGAATCAGTAATTTTAAAAACTCCCCCAAAAACAAAAGTCCAGGTCCAGATGGCTTCACAGGTGGATTCTACCAACCTTTTTTTTTGAGGAATAGTTGATAGTACAATATTATATAAGTTTCAGTTGTACAACATAGTGATTAACAATTTTTAAATGTTATACTACATTTATGGTTATTATAAAATATTGGCTATATTCCCTGTGTTGTACAATATATACCTGCAGCTTATTTTTTATATACATAGTAGTTTTTACCTCTTAATTCCTTAGCCCTATTTTGCTCCTCCTCCCTTCCGTCTCCCCACTGATTACTACTTTGTTCTCTATATCTGTGAATCTGTTTCCTTTATGTTATGTTCACTAGTTTGTTGTATTTTTTAGATTCCACATATGATATCATACAGTAGTTGACTTTCTCTGTTTGATTTATTTCACTTAGTATATTACCCTCCAAGTCCATCCACGTTGTTGTAAATGGCAAATATTTTATGGCTGAGAGTAGTATTCCAGTGTGTGTGTGTCTATGTGTGTGTGTATAACAACTTCTTTATCCATTCATCTCTTGATGGAAACTTACCTTGCTTCCATATCTTGGCAAGGGTAAATAATTCTGCTATGAATGTGGGGTGCATGTACTGGTTGTATCAGTTGTAACATATCCTCTTTCATTTCTTTTCTAAAAAATTTTTATTAGAGTATAGTTGCTTTACAGTATTGTGTTAGTTTATACTGTACAGCAAAGTGGATCAGCTATATGTATAAATATATCCCCTCATTTTTGGATTTTCTTCTCATTTAGGTCACCACAGAGCACTGAGTAGAGTTCCCTGTGCTATACAGTAGGTTCTCATTAGTTATCTATTTTATACACAGTATCAATAGTGTATAAATGTCAATCCCAATCTCCCAATTCATTCCACCTCCCCTCCTTTCCCCCTTGGTATTCATACATTTGTTCTCTACATCTGTGTCTCTATTTCTGCTTTGTAAATAAGATCGTCTACACCATTTTTTTCAGATTCCACATATATGCGTTAGTATATGATATTTGTTTTTCTCTTTCTGACTTCACTCTGTTTGAAAGTCTCTAGGTCCATCCATGTCTCTACAAATGACCCATTTTCATTCCCTTTTATGGCTGAGTAATATTCCATTGTATATATGTACCACATCTTCTTTATCCATTCGTCTGTCGATGGGAATTTAGGTTGCTTCCATGACCTGGCTATTGTAAATAGTGTTGCAATGAACACTGGGGTGCATGTGTCTTTTTTTTTTTTTAACATCTTTATTGGAGTATAATTGCTTTACAATGGTGTGTTAGTTTCTGCTTTATAACAAAGTGAATCAGTTATACATATACATATGTTCCCATATCTCTTCCCTCTTGCATCTCCCTCCCTCCCACCCTCCCTATCCCACCCCTCTACGTGGTCACAAAGCACAGAGCTGATCTCCCTGTGCTATGCGGTTGCCTCCCACTAGCTATCTATTTTACATTTGGTAGTGTATATATGTCCCTGCCACTCTCTCACTTTGTCCCAGCTTACCCTTCCCCCTCCCCATATCCTCAAGTCCATTCTCTAGTAGGTCTATGTCTTTATTCCCGTCTTGCCACTAGGTTCTTCATGACCTTTTTTTTTCCCTTAGATTCCATATATATGTGTTAGCATACTGTATTTGTTTTTCTCTTTCTGACTTACTTCACTCTGTATGACAGACTCTAACTCCATCCACCTCACTACAAATTACTCAATTTCGTTTCTTTTTATGGCTGAGTAATATTCCATTGTATATATGTGCCACATCTTCTTTATCCATTCATCTGATGATGGACACTTAGGTTGCTTCCATGTCCTGGCTATTGTAAATAGAGCTGCAATGAACATTATGGTACATGACTCATTTTGAATTATGGTCTTCTCAGGGTATATGCCCAGTAGTGGGATTGCTGGGTCATATGGTAGTTCTATTTTTAGTTTTTTAAGGAACCTCCATACTGTTCTCCATAGTGGCTGTATCAATTTACATTCCCACCAACAATGCATGAGGGTTCCCTCTTCTCCACACCCTCTCCAGCATTTACGGTTTGTAGATTTTTTGATGATGGCCATTCTGACTGGTATGAGTGATACCTCATTGTCACTTTGATTTGCATTTTTCTATTAACTAATGATGTTGAGCATCTTTTCATGTGTCTGTTGGCCATCTGTATGTCTTCTTTGGAGAAATGTCTATTTAGGTCTTCTGCCCATTTATTGATTAGGTTGTTTGTTTTTTTGATACTGAGCTGCATGAACTGTTTGTATATTTTGGAGATTAATCCCTTGTCAATTGCTTCGTTTGCAAATATTTTCTCCCAGTCTGAGAGGTGTCTTTTCATCTTGTTTATGGTTTCCTTTGCTGTGCAAAAGATTTTAAGTTTAATTAGGTCCCATTTGCTTATTTTTGTTTTTACTTCCATTACTCTAGGAGATGGGTCAAAAAAGATCTTGTTGCTATTTATGGTAAAGAACATTCTGCCTATGTTTTCCCCTAAGAGTTTTATAGTGTCCAGCCTTACATTTAGGTCTCTAATCCATTTTGAGTTTATTTTTGTGTATGGTGTTAGGGAGTGCTCTAAATTCATTCTTTTACATGTAGATGTCCAGTTTTCCCAGCACCACTTATTGAAGAGGCTATCTTTACTTGATTGTATATTCTGGCCTCCATTGTCATAGATTAGGTGACCATAGGTACGTGGGTTTATCTCTGGGCTCTCTATCCTTTTCCATTGATCTATGTTTCTGTTTTTGTGCCAGTACCATATTGTCTTGATTACTGTAGCTTTCTAGTATGGTCTGAAGTCAGGGAGTCTGATTCCTCCAGATCCGTTTTTTTCCCTCAAGACTGCTTTGGCTATTCGGGGTGTTTTGTGTCTCCATACAAATTTTAAGATGATTTGTTCTAGCTCCGTAAAAAATGCCAGTGGTAATTTGATAGGGATTGCATTGAATCTGTAGATTGCTTTGGGTAGTATAGTCATTTTCACAATATTGATTCTTCCAATCCAAGAATATGGTATATCTCTCCATCTGTTAGTGTCATCTTTTATTACTTTCATTAGTATCTTATAGTGTTCTGCATACAGGTCTTTTGTGTCCTTAGGTAGGGTTATTCCTTAGGTAGGTTTATTCCTTTTGCTGCAATGGTGAATGGGATTGTTTCCTTAATTTATCTTTCTGACCTTTCAATGTTAGTGTATAGGAATGCAAGAGATTTCTGTCTATTAATTTTGTATCCTGTGACTTTACTAAATTCATTGATTAGCTCTAGTAGTTCTGGTGGCATCGCTAGGATTTTCTATGTATAGTATCATGACATCTGCAAACAGTGACAGTTTTACTTCTTTGCCAATTTGTACTCTTTTTATTTCTTTTTCTTCTCTGATAGCCTTGTCTAGGACTTCCAAAACTATGTTGAATAAAAGTGGTGTGAGTGGACATCCTTGTCTTGTTACTGATATTAGAGGAAATGATTTCAGTTTTTCACCATTGAGAATAATGTTTGCTGTGGGTTTGTCATATATACCCTTTATTATGTTGAGGTAGGTTCCCTCTATGCCCACTTTCTGGAGAGTTTTTATCATAAATGGGTGTTGAATTTTGTCTAAAGCTTTTTCTGCATCTATTGAGATGATCATATGGTTTTTCTCCTTCAATTTGTTAATAGGGTGTATCACACTGATTGATTTGTGTATATTGAAGAATCCTTGCATCCCTGGGATAAATCTCACTTGATTGTGGTGTATGAATTTTTTAATGTGTGGTTCGATTTGGTTTGCTAGTATTTTGTTGAGGTTATTTGTGTCTATGTTCATCAGCGATATTTGCATGTAGTTTTCTTGTGATATTTTTGTCTGGTTTTGGTATCAGGGTGATGGTGGCCTCGTACAATGAGCTTAGGAGTGTTCCTCCCTCTGTAAATTTTTGGAAGAGTTTGAGAAGGATAGGTTTTAGCTCTTCTCTAAATGTTTGATAGAATTCGGCTGTGAAGCCATCTGGTCCTGGACTTTTGTTTGTTGGAAGAGTTTTAATCACAGTTTCAACTTCATTACTTGTGATTGGTCTGTTCATATTCTCTCTTTCTTACTGGTTCAGTCTTTGAAGGTTGTACTTTTCTAAGAACTTGTCCATTTCTTCCAGGTTTCCATTTTATTGGCATACAGTTGCTTTTAGTAGTCTCTTATGATCCTTTGTATTTCTGCAGTGTCAGTTGTAATTTCTCCTTTTTCATTTCAAATTTTATTGATTTGAGTGTTCTCTTTTTTTCTTGATGAGTCCAACTAAAGGTTTATGAATTTTGTTTATCTTCTCAAAGAACCAGCTTTTAGTTTTATTGATCTTTGCTACTGTTTATCTATCTATTATTGTTTCTCTATTACATTTATTTCTGCTGTGATCTTTATGATTTCTTTCCTTCTACTAATTTTGGGTTTTGTTTTTTCTTCTTTCTCTAGTTCCTTTAGGTGTAAGGTTAGGTAGTTTGTTTGAGATTTTTCTTGTTTCTTGAGGTAGGATTGTATTGCTATAAACTTCCACCTTAGAACTGCTTTTGTTGCATCCCATAAGTTTTGGGTCATCGTGTTTTCATTGTCATTTCTTTCTAGGTATTTTTTTAATTTCCTTTTTGATTTATTCAGTGTTTTCTTGGTTATTCAGTAGCATATTGTTTAGCCTCCATGTGTTTGTGTTATTTAAAGTTTTTTTCCTGTAATTGATTTCTAGTCTCATAGTGTTGTTGTCAGAAAAGATGCTTGATACGATTTCAATTTTCTTAAATTTACCAAGGCTTGATTTGTGACCCAAGATGTGATCTATCCTGGAGAATGTTCCATGTCAGTTGAGAAGAAAGTGTATTCTCTTACTTTGGGATGGACTGTCCTATAAATATCAATTAACTCTATCTGGTCTAATGTGTCATTTTAGGCTTGTGTGTCCTTATTAATTTTCTGTCTTGATGATCTATCCATTGGTGTAAGTGGAGTGTTAAAGTCCCCCACTATTATTGTGTTACTGTCAATTTCCCCTTTTATGGCTGCTAGCATTTGTCTTATGTATTGTGGTGCTCCTTTGTTGGCTGCATAAATATTTACAATTGTTATATCTTCTTCTTGGATTGATCCCTTGACCATTATGTAGTGTCTTTCCTTGTCTCTTGTGACAGACTTTATTTTAAAGTCTGTTTTATCTGATATGTGTATTGCTACTCCAGCTTTGTTTTGATTTCCATTTCTATGGTATATCTTTTTCCATCCCCTCACTTTCAGTCTGTATGTGTCCCTGGGACTGAAGTGGTTCTCTTGTAGACAACACATATATGGGTCTTGCTTTTGTATCCATTCAGCCAGTCTGTGTCTTTTGGTTGGAGCATTTATTCCATTTACATTTAAGATAATTATTGATATATATGTTCCTATTACCATTTTCTTAATTATTTTGGGTCTGTTTTTATAGGTCTTTTCTTCTCTTGTGTTTCCTGCCTAGAGAAGTTATTTTAGCATTTGCTGTATATCTGGTCTGATGGTTCTGAATTCTCTTAGTTTTTGCTTGTCTGTAAAGCTTTTGATTTCTCCGTCAAATCTGAATGAGAGCCTTGTTGTACCCAGTAAGATTTACCCAAGTAATCTTGGTTGTAGGTTTTTCATCACTTTAAATTTATCCTGCCACTCCCTTCTGGTCTACAGAGTTTCTGCTGAAAGATCAGTTGATAACCTTGTGGGGATTCCCTTGTATGTTATTTGTTGCTTTTCTCTTCCTGCTTTTAATATTTTTCTTTGTATTTAATTTTTGTTAGTTTGATTAATATGTGTTTTGGTGTGTTTCTCCATGGGTTTATCCTGTACGGGTCTCTCTGCACTTCCTGGACTTGATTGACTATTTCCTTTCCCATGTTAGGGAAGTTTTCGACTATAATCTCTTCAAATATTTTCTCAGACCCTTTCTCTTTCTCTTTTTTTTTCTGGGACCCCTATAATTTGAATGTTGGTGCATTTAACGTTGTCCCAGAGGTCTCTGAGACTGTCCTGAATTCTTTATATTGTTTTTTCTTTATTCTACTCCATTGCAGTTATTTCCACCATTCTATCTTGCCACTCACTTATCCATTCTTCTTCCTCAGTTATTCTGCTATTGATTCCTTCTAGTGTATTTTTAATTTCAGTTATTGCATTGTTCATCACTGTTCGTTTGTTCTCTAGGTCCTTGTTAAACCTTTGTTGTATTTTCTCCATTCTATTTCTGAGATTCTGGATCATCTTTACTATCATTACTCTGAATACGTTTTCAGGTAAACTGCCTATTTCCTCTTCGTTTATTTGGTCTTATGGGTTTTTATCTTGCTCCTTCATCTGCAACATATTTCTCTGTCTTCTCAATTTGTCTGACTTACTGTGTTTGCGGTCTCCTTTCTGCAGGCTGCAGGGTTTTAGTTCCTCTTGCTTCTGGTGTCTTTCCCCAGTGGGCGAGGTTGGTCCAGTGGCTTGTGTAGGCTTCCTGGTGGGAAGGACTGTTGCCTGAGTTCTGGTGGGTGGACCTGGATCTTGTCCCTCTGATGGGCAGGGCCGCATCAAGTCGTGTGTTTTGGGGGGGCTGTGGGCTTAGTACAACTTTAGGCAGTCTGTCTTCTGATGGGTGGTGGGTTTGTGTTCTTGTCTGGCTTGTTGTTTGGATTAGGGCGTTCAGCACTGGAGCCTGCAGGCAGCTGGGTGGAGCTGGGTCTTTGAGTTGAGATAGAGACCTCCGGGAGAGCTCTCACTATTTAATATTCCCTGGGACCTGGAATTCTCTGGCGTTCTAGTGTCTTGGACTTGGTGCTCCCACCCCAGAGGCTCAGGCCTGACCCCTGGCCTGGGAACCAAGACCCACAAGCCATATGGCTTGGCAATAAAAGGGGGGGAAAAAAAGGGTGGGAAGAAAACAAATGAAAACAAACAGACAATAAACCCAAGACAAATAGCAAAGACAAAAACAAGCAAACAGCGAAAACAAAAACCAAGAGAACAACCAGACAAACAAAAGAATCCCAAAATGAAATCAATTAAAAACATTACTGCCAAAAAATAAAAATAAAAAACAAAACAAAAGCATAATGCACACTGAAAGAAAAACAAAACAAACCCACGAAAATGATTTTAAAAATGTAAGAAAGACAAGAACAAATAGCACAAAGGAAAAAACGATAAAGACAAAATAGAACAAAGGTAAGAAAAAAACAAGGAAAAAACACAGAACAACAAAAAACTAATGTAGAAATAGAAATACAAAAAATTTTAAAATATATTAAAAAATTAAAAAACTAAATGAAAATAAAAATAAAACAAATAATAATAAAAAACAAAACAAAATAAAACATTAAAAATAGCAATAATTATATTTTCCCGGGGTCTCAGCTGTCAGTGTCCTTGCCCCCACTGTGAGTCACAGCCAACCTCTGCCTCTCCAGGAGGCCTTCCAAAACCTCTAGGTAGGTTTCTGGTCACCCTGTGGGCACTGTGCGGGCAACACAGACTCTGTCCTGGCCCACCTTCCATGTGTACTAGTCCCAAAAGTCCATAGCTTCTAGAGCTAGACCAGTTTCATTAGTGGGAACACTCATTGTCCATTCAGATATTCCATAGATGCAGTGTTTACCAAGCTGGTCACGGGGATTCAATCTGTGGCTTGTGCAGCTGCATGGGAAGACTTTTGTTCCTATTCCTTAGTTGCTCTGCCCCTGGTCTCAGCTGTGGTTTTAGCCTCACCTCTGCACGTGGGCCACTCACAGGAGTCTGCTCCCAAGGCTGCCCTGGAGCACTCGGTTCTGCCCCAGTGAGGACAGGGCATGGAGATGGAACAACTGCCTGGGTTGCAGGGGCCCTGTTGGCAACAGGTGTGTAGGAAAGCCAGAGGCCATGGGCACGATAGATTTGGCCCTAGTGCCTGGCAGCCAGCATGAGGTCAGCCCTTCTGGGAGCTTTTCTTAGCACCTGGCAGTGCAGGGGGTCGGCGTGTGGATAGAGAGGCTGCAATGGTGGCTCCACCCCTGTGTGTCACTCAACAGTGGTACCTTGCTTCTATGGCAGTCTGGATTTCCTCCACAAGCATTCCTGGTTATGAATTTCCTCCCTACCGCCCCCTCAGGCTGTCTCCTCACAGCCAAAAGCGGTCCTCCACCCGGGTTTGCTCTCCAATCCCCACTTTCCACCTCTCAGCCCCCGTGTGCACCAGCAGACACACTTCCCAGTCTGGGGCACGCAGGGTTGTGGCATGGACCATCTGTGTAGGTCTCACTCTGTCCTGTCTGCACAGACCGGCCTTTTCACCCTCCTCCCACAGCCTCAGAAGCTTCCCTTCTGTCCCATCTTATTTCCCCATCAGTGTGGGGGCTTCCCTGGATGTAGGAGCCTCTCCTCTGCTTCCGTTCCCCCCCCCCCAAGCAGTGCAGATCCCATCCCACTTCCTTTCCTCTACTTTTTCCCTTCTTTCTTTCATCCTACCTGGTTATGCGGGGATCTTTCTTATTGTTTCCAGTGTCCAAGTTCTTCTGCTTTCAGCCAATGTTCTGTGAGAACTGTTCCATCCATAGATGTATTCTTGATGCATTTGTGGAGAGAGATGAACTCCATGTCCTCCTATTCCTCTGCCATCTTGGTCCTCCTCCTCTTTCATTTCTGATTTTGATTCCTCTCTATTTTCTTCTTGGTGAATCTACCTAAGTTTTGTTAATTTTGTTTATCTTTTCATGTAACCAGCTCTTACATTCATTGATCCTTTCTATTATCTTTTTAGTCTCTATTTCATTTATTTCTTCTCTAATCTTTATTTCCTTCCTTCTACTAACTTTGGGCTTCATTGGACATTCTTTTCCTAGTTTCCTGAGGTGCAAGGTTTTGCTGTTTGAGACTTTTCTCGTTTTTTTGAAGCAGGCATTTATTGCTATGAACTTCCCGCTTACATCTACTTTTGCCGCATCCCATACATTTTGGTATGTTACACTTCCATTTTCATTTATCTTGGGTATTTTTTATTTCTCTTTTAACTTCTTCTTTGACCCATTGGTTATTCAGTAGCATGTTGTTTAATACCCACACATTTGTGAATTTTCCAGTTTTCTTTATGTAATTAATTTCTAGTTTCATACAACTGTGGTCAGAAAAGATTTTTGACATGATTTCAATATTCTTAAATGTATAAAGACTTGTTTTTCAAAATGGATTAAAGACCTAAATGTAAGGCCAGACACTATCAAACTCTTAGAGGAAAACATAGGAAGAACACTCTATGACATAAATCACAGCAAGATCCATTTGGACCCACCTCCTAGAGAAATGGAAATAAAAACAAAAATAAACAAATGGGACCTAATGAAACTTAAAAGCTTTTGTACAGCAAAGGAAACCATAAACAAGACCAAAAGACAACCCTCAGAATGGGAGAAAATATTTGCAAATGAAGCAACTGACAAAGGATTAATCTCCAAGATTTACAAGCAGCCCATGCAGCTCAATAACAAAAAAACAAACAACCCAATCCAAAAATGGGCAGAAGACCTAAATAGACATTTCTCCAAAGAAGATATACAGATTGCCAACAAACACATGAAAGAATGCTCAACATCATTAATCATTAGAGAAATGCAAATCAAAACTACAATGAGATATCATCTCACACCGGTCAGAATGGCCATCACCAAAAAATCTAGAAACAATAAATGCTGGAGAGGGTGTGGAGAAAAGGGAACACTCTTGCACTGTTGGTGGGAATGTAAATTGATACAGCCACTATGGAGAACAGTATGGAGGTTCCTTAAAAAACTAAAAATAGAACTACCATACGACCCAGCAATCCCACTACTGGGCATATACCCTGAGAAAACTATAATTTGAAAAGAGTCATGTACCAAAATGTTCATTGCAGCTCTATTTACAATAGCCAGGACATGGAAGCAACCTAAATGTCCATCATTGGATGAATGGATAAAGAAGATGTGGCACATATATACAATGGAATATTACTCCTCAGCCATAAAAAGAAATGAAATGGAATTATTGGTAGTGAGGTGGATGAAGTTAGAGTCTGTCATACAGAGTGAAGTAAGTCAGAAAGAGAAAAACAAATACAGTATGCTAACACATATATATGGAATCTAAGGGAAAAAATAAGGTCATGAAGAACCTAGTGGCAAGACGGGAATAAAGACACAGACCTACTAGAGAATGGACTTGAGGATATGGGGGGGAAGGGTAAGATGTGACAAAGTAAGAGAGTGTCATGGACATATATACACTACCAAATATAAAATAGATAGCTAATGGGAAGCAACCGTATAGCACAGGGAGATCAGCTCTGTGCTTTGTGACCACCTAGAGGGGTGGGATAGGGAGGGTGGGAGGGAGGGAGATGCAAGAGGGAAGAGATATGGGAACACATGTATAAGTATAACTGATTCACTTTGTTATAAAGCAGAAACTAACACACCCTTGTAAAGCAATTATACTCCAATAAAGATGTTTAAAAAAAAATCTGCTGGGAATCATAAAAAAAAAAAAAGACTTGTTTTGTGCCCTAACATATGATCTATCTTGGGAAATGTTCCATGTGCACTTGAGAAGAATGTACATTCTGTTGCTTTTAGATGGAATGTTTTGTAAATATCTTTTAAGTCCATCATGTCTGAAATATCACTTAAGGCCAGTGTTTCCTGATTGATTCTCCATCTGGATGATCTACATATTGATGTAAGTGGGGCATTAACGTCTCCTACTATAATCGTATTGCAGTCTATTTCTCTCTTTAGGTCTGTTAATATTTGCTTTATATATTTAGGTGCTCCTATGTTAGGTGCATAAATGTTTACAAACGTTGTGTCCTCTTGTTGGATTGACCCCTTTATCATTATGTATTGTCCTTCTTTGTCTCTTATTACAGTATTTGTTTTAAACTCTATTTTGTCTGATATAGAGTATTGCTACCCCAGCTTTCTTTTCTTTCCCATTTACATGGAATATCTTTTTCCATCCCTTTACTTTCAGTCTTTTTGTGTCCTTTTATCTAAAGTGTGTCTCTTGTAGGAAGCGTATAGATGGGTCTTTTTCTTAATCTATCCACTCACTCTATGTCCTTTGATTGGAGAATTTAGTCCATTTGCATTTAAAGTAATTATTCATGAGTATGTGCTTATTGCGATTTTGTTCATTGTTTCCTATCTATAAGAGTTTGTTATAAGTTGATAACAACTTAAGTTTAATTCCATTCTAAAGCTCAACAGTTTTACTCTCTTCCCCACATTTTATGTTGTTGATGTCACATTTTACATCTTTTTATCTTATGTATCCCTTAACTAACTATAGTAATTTTTACTACTTTTGTCTTTTAGCTTTAATCCTAGCTTTATAAGTGATTAATACACTACACTTACTATATCTTTACCTTTACCAGTGAGATTTATACTTTCATATGTTTTCTTGTTATTAGTTAGCACTCTTTCTTCTTGACTTAAAGAAGTCCATTTAATATTTCTTGTAAGTCTGGTTTAGTGGTAATGAATCCCTTAAGTTTTGCTTGTATGGAAAACTCTATCTCTTCTTCAATTCTGAATGATAACTTTGTTGGATAGAAGATTCCTGGTTGGAAATTTTTTCCTTCAGCACTTTGAATATATTGTGTCACTCCCTTCTTGCCTGCAAAGTTTGTGCTGTAAAACCTGCTGATAGCCTTATGGAGGTTCCCTTGTATGTAACAGGTTGTCTTTTTCTTGCTGCTTTAAATATTCTCTCCTTGTCTTTAACTTTTGTCATTTTAATTATAATGTGTCTTCATGTGGGTCTCTTTGGGTTCATCTTATTTGTAATTTTCTGGGCTTCCTGGATATGGATTTCTGTTTCCTTCCCCAATTTAGGAAAGTTTTTAGCCGTTATTTCTTCAAATAAGATTTCTGCCTCTTTCCCTCTCTTTTGCTTCTCCTTCTGGGGGCCCTATGTGAATGTTAGTCTGCTTTATGTTGTTCTTAAATCCCTTAAGCTGTCTTCACATTAAAAAAATTTTTTTTAATTTTCTTGCTGCTCTGATTGGATGAGTTCCCCTGCCTTGTCTTTGAGTAGACTGATGCTTCTGCTTCATCTAGTCTTCTATTGGACCCCTCTAGTATATTTTTCATTTCAGTTGTATTCTTCAGCTCTGTGACTTTTATTTGGTACTTTCTTATATTTTGCACCTCTTTGTTGAAGTTCTCACTGTGTTCATCCATTCTTCTACCCAGTCCAGTATTTTTTATGACCATTACTTTGAACTCTTTATCAAGTAAATTTTATCTCTGTTTCATTAAGTTATTTTTTTCTGAGGTTTACTTTTGTGCATGCATTTGGAATATATTTTTCTGTTTCTTCATTTTGCTTGACTCTCTGTGTTGGTTGCTCTACAGTAGATGAAAAACACCACCTCTCCCAGTCATGAAGGAGTGGCTTCATGTAGGAAATGAAACTTTTCATTCATTCCTGCCCCAGCCTTTTTTCATCTCTCAACCATCTGTACTTATCCAATCAGCCTATTATATTTGTAATAGCTCCCAGTAGTTGAGGATGTGTCAATACTTGTTAGTGTCACAAAGGGGAGGATCTCAGCATCTAGATTCAGGGTGACTGGAAGACAGACCCTCAGGCAGTAGCTTTTAAAAGTATATCTATATCTATATCTATATCTTTATCTATATCTATATCCACAGTCACGAGGGGCTGCAAGCATTAGCCTCACTGGCTACCAAAACCCGGCAATCTAGAGGTGTCTCCTGGGCAGCAGTCACAAAAACTGTGGCTCCAGATGAGTGGATAAGCTCCTTTCTGGGAGATATCAGTGAACTGAAATAAGGCAAAGGGAGAGTGCCAAGATGGCATCCACAATCTACGTTCCTTGAGAGCAGCTCTGTAGGCCACTAAGTGTGGCCAAACCTGAAGCCTGATCCTCAGTCTGGAGCTCTAGGACAAGTAAAGTGGCCTCCTTCACAGAAAGACAGGGGGAGTATGTGTGTCTCATTCAGCTGTCTGTGCAATGCCCTGGGGTGGTAGCCTGCTGAGAACTGTCCCTCTGATTGCTACAGTCCTGTGGGACTCAGGAATGCAAACCATTTGGGCCACCAGTGCCAAGCAATCAAGGGTTATCCTCTGGGCATCAACCATAAGATCCAGGAACCGGACACATGTAAAGCTCCCCTCCAAGAGACACTGGTGCTCTGGAGCATGGCAGAGGGTGAGTGTGAAGATAGTGCCTGTACTCCAAGGTCTCTGGAAAGGATTACAGTCAGCCTCTAGATGCATGTTTAATTAGAACCCTGTCCGTCAGGTCACAGTCATGATGATTAGCTAATAGGCCTCTTCCACAGAAAGACCAAGCTCTTGGGTTTATTGTCTCTTGCTGTGCCCTGGAGGTGGTAGTTGTTTATGAACTCTTTTTCCATTGGTTACAGTCCAGTGGGACCCAGGAGCATAAGCCCCACTGGCCACCAGAGCCAGGCAATAATCACAAAAGCTGGGGTGCTAAATAAGAGTATGAGCTTCTTTGTGGGTGACACAAATTATTACAGTCTCATGGTACCAGAAAAGATAACTCCCCTGGCCTCCAGAGCCAGGCAATGAAGAGACATTCCCTGGGTGTCAGCTGCCAAAAATTGGGACATGAGATGCATGTGAAGTCTGGAACATGGTAAAGGGAGAGCACAAAGATGGCACCCACCAATCTCCATCCCAGGAGAGTTTTCCAGCAGGCTCCTAGATGTGTGTGTTAAATTAAATGCCTGCCCCTCAGGCCGAGGTTTCAATATGAGTAGGTGAGCCTCTTTCACTTTAAGTCTAGGTACTATCGGCTGCCTCTGAGTTGGGCCGTGGGGCAGATGAGTCTGAGTGCATGAGTCCTTTAAGATGTGTTTCTCAAATTGCTACTGTCTTGTGGGTCTCAGTATGTGAGCCCTGTTGGTTTTCAAATTTAGATGTTTGGGGGGCTTGTCTCTTAGGTGCACATCTTAAAATTTGGGGTGCCTAATGTGGGGTCTGAACCCTCTGCTCTTCAGAGAGAAGCTCTGGGATTTCAGTTCCTTTCCAGTTGTGGATTGCTATGCCAGGGGTGGGATTTATGGCAAGATTGTGTCCCAGCCTCTCCTACCTGTTTTGATGTGGTTTTCTTTTCCTTTGCCCAATGTGTAGTCATCACTCAGCCAGACTTTGTCTTTTTAGGAAGAAATTGTTCCATATGTAGCTGTAGACTCAGTGTGTGAGTGAGAAGAGAGTTTCAGGATCTTCCTATGGTGCCATCTTGAACTAGCTAAACTTAAATTCTTGCCATAAATTCCATTTGGCCATAATGAATTATGCTTTTTATATATTATTGGATACAATTTACTAAATTGTTATTGGAATTTTGCATCTCTGGTCATCATGGATATTGTTCTGTAGTTCTATAATCTTGTGATGTGGTATCAGAGTAATACCTCATGAAATGGGTTGGTAAGTGTTACCACCTCCCCTATTTTCTAATATTTGTGTAGGATTGTTAATATTTCTTATTTAAATATTTGATATAATCCACCAGTGAAGTCATCTGGGCCTGGACTTTCCTTTGTGGGAAGAATATTTTTACCAATTTAAATTTGTTCATTGATATAAGTTGTATTTCTTTCCTATTACTACTCTAACAAATTACCACAAAACTATTGTCTTAAAAGTATACAAATTTATTATCCATTAATATTTAATGGTGTTATTTATATGGTTGGAAATTTTCTTACAACCTTATTATTTCTTTTCTACATGTCTCCTCTGTTTTTTCCCTCTGCTCCTCCTTCCCTTCCTTTATTTAGATTATTTGAATATTTTCTAGCATCACTTAATTTACCTTTGGGTTTTTTATTTTAAATATCCAAAGGTTTCTCTATGGGTTATAATATACATTCTAAACATTTTACAATACACTTATGGCTAGTGTTATACCATTTAATGTAAAAAATGGAAACCCTGCAACTGTATAAGTTCATATGCTTGACATCTCCCCTCATTGATATTACAATTGTTATATTTATTACTTATAAATAGATAATAAATCCCACAAGTGAACATTATAATTTTTGCTAGAATTAGTGTGTGACTCATAAAAAAGGTAAATAGCAAAGAAAAAAATTTATCTTTTCTATTTATCCAGAGACATAATTTTCAATAATCTTCATTCTATTCTGAGTGTCTCTGTTTCAACCTGGTGTCATTTTCCTTCAGTCTGAAGAACATATTTTAGCATTTCTTGAAGTGCAGGTCTGCTAGTAACAAATTCTCATAGTTTTCCTTTTCCCCTTTGCTTTTATTCCTTTCTAACCACTTTATTAAGGTATGATTGACATACAAACAGCTGTACTTAATGTACACAATTTCATGAGTTTGGAGATACATCTGTGAAACCATCATCACAATCTATGTCAATAAACATATCCATCACCTACAAAAGTTTCATCTTGCCTTCTTTACCTACTACTATTACTACTACCACCACCACCACCACCACCGTTATTGTTATTATTTTGAAACACCTAAAATAAAATCTACCACTTAGCCAATTTTTAAGTATACAATACAGTATTAACGCTAGGCACCATGTTGTACAGTAGATCTCTAAGAATCATTCATTTTGCATAACTGAAACTTTATATACTTTGACTAACATCTCCCCATTTCCATCTTCCCCCCAGACCCTGGAAACCAGCATTCTACTCTCTGCTTCCATAAGTTTGACTAGTTTAGATCCTTCATATAAGTGGTATTATGTAGTATTTGTACTTCTGTGTCTAGCTTATTTCACTTAGGATAATGTCCTCCAGGTTCATCCATGTTGTGGCAAATGGCAGGATTTCCTACTTTTTTTAAGGCTGAATAATATTCTATTTATGTATATATTATACTACATTTTCTTTTTTTAAATTGAAGTATAGTTGATTTACAATGTTGTGTTTCTGGTGTACAGCAAAAGTGATTTATATATATATTCTTTTTCATTTTATTTTCCATTATAGGTTATTGCAAGATATTGAACATAGTTCCCTGTGTTATACACTAGGACTTTGTTGTTTATCTGTTTTATATATGGTAGTTTGTATCTTCTAATCACAAACTCCCCACCCTTTCCCCTTTGGTGACCATAATTTTGTTTTCTATGTCTGTGAGTCTGTTTCTATTTTGTAAATAAGTTCATTTGTATCATATTTTAGATTGTCAATTTTTAATATTTTCTATTTCTTATTTATTTCTAATCTTTATTATTTTCTTCCTTCTGCTAACTTTGGGCTTTGTTTTTTTTTCTAGTTCCTTGAGGGTAAACTTAGGTTGTTTATTTGAAATCTTCTTCTTTGTAAATGTAGGTGGTTATCTCTATAAACTTCCCTCTTAGTGCTTTTATTACTTTCAAGTCACACATTTAAGTCTTTAATCCATTTTGAGTTGGTTTTTTGTGTATGGTATAAGAAAGGACCCAGTTTCAGTCTTTTGCATGTGGATATACAGTTTTCCCAATACCATTCATTGAAGAGATTATCCTTTCTCCATTGTGTGTTCTGGGCAACCTTGTCAAAAATTAATTGAGCGTATGTACTTGGGTTTATTTCTGGACTCTCTATTCTGTTCCATTGGTCTACATGCCTGTTTTTATGCCAGTACCACGCTGTTTTGATTACTATAGCTTTGTAATATAATTTGAGATCAGAAAGTGTGATGTCTTCAACTTCGTTTTTCTTTCTCAAGATTGCTTTTGTTATTCAGGGCGTTTTGTGGTTCTATACCAATTTTTAAATTGTTTTTTTCTATTTCTGTGAAAACACCTTTGGAATTTTGATAGGGATTACAATGAGTCTGTAGGTCTTTTTGGGTAGTGTGGACATTTTAACAATATTAACTCTTTCAATTCATGAACACAGGATATTTTTCAATTTATTTGTGTCTGGTTAAATTTCTTTCATTAATGTTTTATAGTTTTTAGTGTACAGATCTTTCACTTCCTTAGATAATTTTATTCCTAGGTGTTTTATTCTTTTTGATGCTATTGTATATGGGATTGTTTTCTTTATTTCCTTTTCAGATTAGTCATTGTTGGCATGAAGGAATACAACTGATTTTATATGTTGATTTTTGTATCCTGCAATTTTACTGAATTCAATTTATTTGTTGTAACAGTTTTTGTTTATGGACTCTTTAGGGTTTTCCACATATAGGATCATGTCATCTACAAAGATAATTTTATTTCTTCCTTTCTGATTTGAAGGTCTTTTATTTATTTTTCTTGTCTAGCTCTTACTAGTACTTCAGTACTATATTAAATAGAAATGGCAAAGCGGAGATTCTTGCCCTGTACTCAATCTTAGAGGAAAAGCTTTTCAGTTTTTCTCCATTGATTAGGATGCTAGCTGTGGGCTTTTCTAAATGGCTTTCATTTTGTTAAGGAAAGTTCCTTCTATTCTTATTTTGTTTAGAATTTTTATTGTGAATGTATGTTGAACAAATTATTTTCTGCTTCTATTGAGATAATTGTGTGATTTTTTATCCTTTATTCGGATAATATGGCATATCATATTGATTGATTTTCATATGTTAAATCTACATTTCATCTCAGGAATAAACCTCACCTGGTCATGGTGTGTAATCTACTTGATGAGTTGAATTCAGTTTGGTAGTATTTTATTGAGGATTTTTGCATCTATATTCATCAGAGATGTTGGCTTATGGATTTCTTTTCTTGTGATATCTTTGGCTTTAGTGTCAGGGCAATGCTGACCTCATAAAATAAATTTGGAAGTATCCCTTTTACTTTTACTTTTTGGAAGAATTTAAGAACAATTAGCATTAAGTCTTCTTTGAATATTTGATACAATTCAGCAGTGAAGCCAACTGGGCCTGGGCTTTTCCTTTTTGGGAAGCTTTTGATTACTACTTCAATCTCCTTATACTTTTATTGGTCTGTTCAGGCTTTCTATTTCTTCTTGACTCATTCTTGTTAGGTTGTACATTTCTAGGAATTTATCAATTTATTGTAGGTTATCCAATTTGTTGGCATATAATTGTTCATAATAGTTCCTTATGATCTTTTTAAATTTGGAGGCATCCATTGTAATGTCTCTTTTGTCATTTCCAATTGATTTTGAGTCTTTTCTCTTTTTCTAATTTAATCTAGCTAAGGGTTTGTCATTATTGTTCATTTTTTTCTAAAATTCATCTCTTCCAAAATTGTTTTTTGCAGGGGCCTTACCTCTTTTAATAGTGTAATAGTTACTATAGGAGTATCAGTTGATGTTTATTCCATTTTCAAGAAATAGGTCTTATTTGTGACTCATTAATAATTTGCAATTCATTTTCATCTAACTGTCCAATGAATATCAATACTCAGAGTATCAAAGTTTTGTTGACTTTTTCTATTGTTTTTCTAGTTTAAAAAAATTCTGCTAAATCTTTATTATTTCCTTCCTTATTTTAACTTTGGGTTTATTTTGTTCTTTTTATAATTCCTTAAGGTATAAAGTTAGATTATTTGAGATCTTTTTTAATGTAGGCCTTTATTACTATAGAAGTCCCTTTTGGTACTGCTTCTGCTGCATACTGTAGGTTTTGGTAAGTTGTGTTTTCATTTTCTTTTGTCTTCAGATATTTTTAAAATTCCCTTTTGATTTCCTCTTTTACCCAGTGTTTGTTAAATAGCGTGTTATTTAGTTTCCACATATTTGTGAATTTTCCCATTTTCTTGCCTCTATTGATTTCTAGTTTTATTCCATTGTGGTAGGAAATGATCCATGGTATGATTTTAATCTTCTTAAATTTGTTAAGATTTATTTTGTGATCTAATGTGTGACCTATCCTAGTGTATATTCCATGTGCACTTTAAATGTATTCTTCTGCTGTTGTATGATAAGTTCTGTATATGTCCGTTAGGTCCATTTGGTCTACAGCATTGCTCAATTCTGCTCTTTATTGACTTTCTGTCTGGATGTTCTATTTATTATTGAAAGTGGGTTTATTGACATCTCCTATTATTGTATTACTGTCAATTTCTCCTTTCAGTTTGTCAATGTACTTATGCACTCAACATCAGAGCACGTATGTATTTAGAATTGTTATATCTTCCAGTTGAATTGACCCTTTTATTATATAATGTCTTTATCTCTAGAAACAGTTTTTGACTTAAAGTCTGTGTCTCATAATAAAAAGAAAACAAGATCGGAGAGTAGGGGCAAGATGGCGGAAGAGTAAGACGCGGAGATCACCTTCCTTCCCACAGATACAGTAGAAATACATCTACACGTGGAACTGCTCCTACAGAACACCCACTGAACGCTGGCAGAAGACGTCAGACCTCCCAAAAGGCAAGAGACTCCCCACGTACTTGGGTAGGGTAAAAGAAAAAAGAAATAACAGAGACAAAAGAATAGGGACGGGACCTGCGCCAGTGGGAGGGAGCCGTGAAGGAGGAAAGGTTTCCAGGCACTAGGAAGCCCCTTTGTGGGCAGAGACTGTGGGTGGCAGAGGGGGGAAGCTTCGGAGCCGCGGAGGAGAGCGCAGCCACAGGGGTGCGGAGGGCAAAGCGGAGAGACTCCCGCACAGAGGCTCGGCGCCAACCAGCACTCACCAGCCCGAGAGGCTTGTCTGCTCACCCGCCGGGGCGGGCGGGGGCTGGGAGCTGAGGCTCGGGCTTTGGTGCTAGCCGGGAGGGAGTCCGGGAAAAAGTCTGCAGCTGCCGAAGAGGCAAGAGACTTTTTCTTGCCTCTTTTTTTCGCGGCGCGCAAGGAGAGGGGATTCAGAGCGCTGCCTAAATGAAATCCAGAGACGGGTGCGAGCAGCGGCTATCAGCGCGGATCCCACAGCAACAGGGGCGCAGAGGGAAAAACGGAGAGATTCCCGCACAGAGGCTCAGCGCCGAGCAGCGCTTACCAGCCCGAGAGGCTTGTCTGCTCACCCGCTGGGGCGGGCGGGGCTGGGAGCTGAGGCGCGGGCTTCGGTCGGATCGCAGGGAGAGGACTGGGGTTGGCGGCGTGAACACAGCCTGAAGGGGTTGGCGTGCCGCGGCGAGCCGGGAGGGAGCCCGAGAAAAAGACTGCAGCTGCCGAAAAGGCAAGAGACTTTTTCTTGCCTCTTTGTTTCACGGCGCGCAAGGAGAGGGGATTCAGAGCGCCGCCTAGACGAACTCCAGAGGCGGGCATGAGCCGCGGCTAACAGCGCGGACCGCAGAGACGGGCGCGAGCCACGGCCATCAGCACAGACCCCAGAGACTGGTAGGAAACGCTAAGGCTGCTGCTGCTGCCACCAAGAAGCCTGTGTGCGAGCACAGGTCACTCTCCACACTGCCCCTCCCGGGAGCCGGTGCAGCTCGCCACTGCCAGGCTCCCGTGATCCGGGGACAACTTCCCCGGGAGAACACATGGCGCACCTCGGGCTGCTGCAACGTCACGACGCCTCTGACGCCGCAGGCTCGCCCCGCCTCCTCCATACCGCTCCCTCCCCCGGCCTGAGTGAGTCAGAGCCCCCGAGGTAGCTGCTCCTTTAACCCCGTTCTGTCTGGGAGGGGAACGGACGCCCTCAGGCGACGTACATGCAGAGGTGGGTCCAAATCCAAAGCTGAACGCTGGGAGCTGTACGAACAAAGAAGAGAAAGGGAAATCTCCCCCAGCAGCCTCAGAAGCAGCGGATTAAGGCTCCACAAACAACTTGATGTGCCTGCATCTGTTGAATACCTGAATAGACAACGAATCATCCCAAATTCAAAAGGTGGACTTTAGGAGCAGGATATATTAATTTCCCCTTTTCCTTTTATGTGAGTGTATATCTGTATGCTTCTGGGTGAGATTTTGTCTGTATAGCTTTGCTTTCACCATCAGTCCTAGGGTTAGGTCCGTCCATTTTTTTCTTTTTTTTACTTAAAAAAATTTTTTTTTCCTAATATATGTTTTCTTAATAATTTTTTCCGTATTTTCTATTTTTAGAAATTAAAAAATTTTTTAATAAGTTTTTTCATATTTTTTATTTTAAAAAATTAAAATTTTTTTTTAATAAATTTTTTTCTTAAAATTTTTTTCTTATTTTTTACTATAAAAAATTAATAAATCTATTTTTAAAAAATTAAAAAAAAATTTTTTCTGAATACATTTACTCTTTTTTTTTTTTTTTCATGGACATTTAGTTTATTTTCAATATTTCAACTATGAACAAGACTATGATGGACATCCTGGTTGTTAGCTATGTGTACACTTGACCTTATTCTCTTCTTAGAAAGAGTTCTTAAAATAATAAATTTTCTTAGAATAAGAAATATTTTCTTAGAATAAACTCAAATCTGGATCAGGGATACACCCAGCTAATATTTTGAGGTGTATTGTTAAACTGCCTTCCAGAAAGATTGTACCAAGCTATGCTATCACCAATAATTCATGAAAGTATTCCTGACTCCCATCTTTGCTAATCCTGGATATTGCCAATCTTTAAAAATATTTGTCAATCTGATTGATGAAAAGTGTTTTCTCACTATTTTATTTTATTTTATTTTATTTTATTTTTTTAAACACCTTTATTGAAGTATAATTGCTTTACAATGGTGTGTTAGTTTCTGCTTTATAACAAAGTGAATCAGTTATACATATACATATGTTCCCATATCTCTTCCCTCTTGCATCTCCCTCCCTCCCACCCTCCCCATCCCACCCCTCTAGGTGGTCACAAAGCACCGAGCTGATCTCCCTGTGCTATGCGGCTGCTTCCCACTAGCTATCTATTTTACATTTGGTAGTGTATATATGTCCATGACACTCTCTCACCCTGTCCCATCTCACCCCTCCCCCTCCCCATATCCTCAAGTCCATTCTCTAGTAGGTCTGTGTCTTTATTCCCGTCTTGCCACTAGGTTCTTCATGGCCTTTTTTTTTTTTTCCTTAGATTCCGTATATATGTGTTAGCATACTGTATTTGTTTTTCTCTTTCTGACTTACTTCACTCTGTATGACAGACTCTAACTCCATCCACCTCATTACAAATACCTCCATTTCATTTCTTTTCATGGTTGAGTAATATTCCATTGTATATTTTTTTCTCCCTTATATTCTGAGCTGTGTGGATGAAAGGCTCTTGGTGCTTCAGCCAGGTATCAGGGCTGTGCCTCTGAGGTGGGAGAGCCAACTTCAGGACACTGGTCCACAAGAGACCTAAGAGCTCCACGTAATACCAAACGGCAAAAATCTCTCAGAGATCTCCATCTCAACATCAAGACCCAGCTTCACTCAAGACCAGCAAGCTACAGTGCTGGACACCCTATGACAAACAACTAGAAAGACAGGAACACAGCCCCATCCATTAGCAGGGAGGCTGCCTAAAATCATAAGGCCACAGACACCCCAAAACACACCACCAGACGTGGACTTGCCCACCAGAAAGACAAGATTCAACCTCATCCACCAGAACACAGGCACTAGTCCCCTCCACCAGGAAGCCTACGCAACCCACTGAACCAACCTTACCCACTGGGGACAGATACCAAAAACAACGGGAACTACGAACCTGCAGCCTGTGAAAAGGAGACCCCAAACACAGTAAGATAAGCAAAATGAGATGACAGAAAAACACACAGCAGATGAAGGAGCAGGGTCAAAACACACCAGACCTAACAAATGAAGAGGAAATAGGTAGTCTACCTGAAAAAGAATTCAGAATAATGATAGTAAGGATGATCCAAAATCTTGGAAATAGAATAGACAAAATGCAAGAAACATTTAACAAGGACGTAGAAGAACTAAAGAGGAACCAAGCAATGATGAAAAACACAATAAATGAAATTAAAAATACTCTAGATGGGATCAATAGCAGAATAACTGAGGCAGAAGAACGGATAAGTGACCTGGAAGATAAAATGGTGGAAATAACTACTGCACAGCAGGATAAAGAAAAAAGAATGAAAAGAACTGAGGACAGTCTCAGAGACCTCTGGGACAACATTAAACGCACCAACATTCGAATTATAGGGGTCCCAGAAGAAGAAGAGAAAAAGAAAGGGACTGAGAAAATATTTGAAGAGATTAGAGTTGAAAACTTCCCTAATATGGGAAAGGAAATAGTTAATCAAGTCCAGGAAGCACAGAGAGTCCCATACAGGATAAACCCAAGGAGAAACACGCCAAGACACATATTAATCAAACTGTCAAAAATTAAATATAAAGAAAACATATTAAAAGCAGCAAGGGAAAAACAACAAATAACACACAAGGGAATCCCCATAAGGTTAAGAGCTGATCTTTCAGCAGAAACTCTGCAAGCCAGAAGGGAGTGGCAGGATATACTTAAAGTCATGAAGGAGGAAAACCTACAACCAAGATTACTCTACCCAGCAAGGATCTCATTCAGATGTGATGGAGAAATTAAAACCTTTACAGACAAGCAAAAGCTGAGAGAGTTCAGCACCACCAAACCAGCTTTACAACAAATGCTAAAGGAGCTTCTCTAGGCAAGAAACACAAGAGAAGGAAAACACCTACAATAACAAACCCAAAACATTTAAGAAAATGGGAATAGGAACATACATATCGATAATTACCTTGAATGTAAATGGATTAAATGCTCCCACCAAAAGACACAGACTGGCTGAATGGATACAAAAACAAGACCCATATATATGCTGTCTACAAGAGACCCACTTCAGACCTAGAGACACATACAGACTGAAAGTGAGGGGATGGAAAAAGATATTCCATGCAAATGGAAATCAAAAGAAAGCTGGAGTAGCAATTCTCATATCAGACAAAATAGACTTTAAAATAAAGAATATTATAAGAGACAAAGAAGGACACTATATAATGATCAAGGGATTGATCCAAGAGGAAGGTATAACAATTGTAAATATTTATGCACCCAACATAGGAGCACCTCAATACATAAGGCAAATACTAACAGCCATAAAAGGGGAAATCGACAGCAACACAATCATAGTAGGGGACTTTTACACCCCACTTTCACCAATGGACAGATCATCCAAAATGAAAATAAATAAGGAAACACAAGCTTTAAATGATACATTAAACAAGATGGACTTAATTGATATTTATAGGACATTCCACCCAAAAACAACAGAATACATACACATTTTTCTCAAGGGCGCATGGAACATTCTCCAGGATAGATCATATCTTGGGTCACAAATCAAGCCTTGGTAAATTTAAGAAAATTGAAATCGTATCAAGTATCTTTTCCGACCACAACGCTATGAGACTAGATATCAATTACAGGAAAAGATCTGTACAAAATACAAACACATGGAGGCTACACAATACACTACTTAATAACGAAGTGATCACTGAAGAAATCAAAGGGGAAATCAAAAAATACCTAGAAACAAATGACAATGGAGATACGATGACCCAAAACCTATGGGACGCAGCAAAAGCAGTGCTAAGAGGGAAGTTTATAGCAATACAAGCCTACCTCAAGAAACAGGAAACATCTCGAATAAACAACCTAACCTTGCACCTAAAGCAATTAGAGAAAGAAGAACAAAAAAACCCCAAAGCTAGCAGAAGGAAAGAAATCATAAAGATCAGATCAGAAATAAATGAAAAAGAAATGAAGGAAACAATAGCAAAAATCAATGAAACTAAAAGCTGGTTCTTTGAGAAGATAAACAAAATTGATAAACCATTAGCCAGACCCATCAAGAGAAAAAGGGAGAAGATTCAAATCAATAGAATTAGAAATGAAAAAGGAGAAGTAACCACTGACACTGCAGAAATACAAAAGATCATGAGAGATTACTACAAGCAACTCTACGCCAATAAAATGGACAACCTGGAAGAAATGGACAGATTCTTAGAAATGCACAAACTGCCGAGACTGAACCAGGAAGAAATAGAAAATATGAACAGACCAATCACAAGCACTGAAATTGAAACTGTGATTAAAAACCTTCCAACAAACAAAAGCCCAGGACCAGATGGCTTCACAGGTGAATTCTATCAAACATTTAGAGAAGAGCTAACACCTATCCTTCTCAAACTCTTCCAAAATATTGCAGAGGGAGGAACACTCCCAAACTCATTCTACGAGGCCACCATCACCCTGATACCAAAACCAGACAAAGATGTCACAAAGAAAGAAAACTACAGGCCAATATCACTGATGAACATAGATGTAAAAATCCTCAACAAAATACTCGCAAACAGAATCCAACAGCACATTAAAAGGATCATACACCATGATCAAGTGGGGTTTATCCCAGGAATGCAAGGATTCTTCAATATACGTAAATCAATCAATGTGATACACCATATTAACAAATTGAAGGAGAAAAACCATATGATCATCTCAATAGATGCAGAGAAAGCTTTCGACAAAATTCAACACCCATTTATGATAAAAGCCCTGCAGAAAGTAGGCATAGAGGGAACTTTCCTCAACATAATAAAGGCCATATATGACAAACCCACAGCCAACATTGTCCTCAATGGTGAAAAACTGAAACCATTTCCACTAAGATCAGGAACAAGACAGGGTTGCCCACTCTCACCACTATTATTCAACATAGTTTTGGAAGTTTTAGCCACAGCAATCAGAGAAGAAAAAGAAATAAAAGGAATCCAAATCGGAAAAGAAGAAGTAAAGCTGTCACTGTTTGCAGATGACATGATACTATACATAAAGAATCCTAAAGATGCTACCAGAAAACTCCTATAGCTAATCAATGAATTTGGTAAAGTAGCAGGATACAAAATTAATGCACAGAAATCTCTTGCATTTCTATACACTAATGACGAAAAATCTGAAAGTGAAATTAAGAAAACACTCCCGTTTACCATTGCAACAAAAAGAATAAAATATCTAGGAATAAACCTACCTAAGGAGACAAAAGACCTGTATGCAGAAAATTATAAGACACTGATGAAAGAAATTAAAGATGATACAAATAGATGGAAAGATATACCATGTTCCTGGATTGGAAGAATCAACATTGTGAAAATGACTCTACTACCCAAAGCAATCTACAGATTCAATGCAATCCCTATCAAACTCCCACTGGCATTTTTCACAGAACTAGAACAAAAAATTTCACAATTTGTATGGAAACACAAAAGACCCCGAATAGCCAAAGCAATCTTGAGAACGAAAAATGGAGCTGGGGGAATCAGGCTCCCTGACTTCAGACTATATTACAAAGCTACAGTAATCAAGACAGTTTGGTACTGGCACAAAAACAGAAATATAGATCAATGGAACAGGATAGAAAGCCCAGAGATCAACCCACGCACATATGGTCACCTTATCTTTGATAAAGGAGGCAAGCATATACAGTGGAGAAAAGACAGCCTCTTCAATAAGTGGTGCTGGGAAAATTGGACAGATACATGTAAAAGTATGAAATTAGAACACTCCCTGACACCATGCACAAAAAGAAACTCAAAATGGATTAAAGACCTAAGTGTAAGACCAGACACTATCAAACTCTTAGAGGAAAACATAGGCAGAACACTCTATGACATACATCACAGCAGGATTCTTTTTGACCCAGCTCCCAGAGAAGTGGAAATAAGAACACAAATAAACAAATGGGACCTAATGAAACTTAAAAGCTTTTGCACAGCAAAGGAAACCATAAACAAGACCAAAAGACAACCATCAGAATGGGAGAAAATATTTGCAAATGAAGCAACTGACAAAGGATTAATCTCCAAGATTTACAAGCAGCTCATGCAGCTCAATAACAAAAAAACGAACAACCCAATCCAAAAATGGGCAGAAGACCTAAATAGACATTTCTCCAAAGAAGATATACAGATGGCCTACAGACACATGAAAGAATGCTCAACATCATTAATCATTAGAGAAATGCAAATCAAAACTACAATGAGATATCATCTCACACCGGTCAGAATGGCCATCATCAAAAAATCTAGAAACAATAAATGCTGGAGAGGGTGTGGAGGAAAGGGAACTCTCTTGCACTGTTGGTGGGAATGTAAATTGATACAGCCACTATGGAGAACAGTATGGACGTTCCTTAAAAAGCTACAAATAGAACTACCATACGATCCAGCAATCCCACTACTGGGCATATACCCTGAGAAAACCATAGTTCAAAAAGAGTCATGTACCAAAATGTTCATTGCAGCTCTATTTACAATAGCCAGGACATGGAAGCAACCTTGGTGTCCATCAACAGATGAATGGATAAAGAAGACGTGGCACATATATACAATGGAATATTACTCAGCCATAAAAAGAAATGAAATGGAGGTATTTGTAATGAGGTGGATGGAGTTAGAGTCTGTCATACAGAGTGAAGTAAGTCAGAAAGAGAAAAACAAATACAGTATGCTAACACATATATACGGAATCTAAGGGGAAAAAAAGCCATGAGGAACCTAGTGGCAAGACGGGAATAAAGACACAGACCTACTAGAGAATGGACTTGAGGATATGGGGAGGGGGTGGGGTGAGATGGGACAGGGTGAGAGAGTGTCATGGACATATATACACTACCAAATGTAAAATAGATAGCTAGTGGGAAGCAGCCGCATAGCACAGGGAGATCAGCTCGGTGCTTTGTGACCACCTAGAGGGGTGGGATGGGGAGGGTGGGAGGGAGGGAGATGCAAGAGGGAAGAGATATGGGAACATATTGTATATGTATAACTGATTAACTTTGTTATAAAGCAGAAGCTAACACACCATTGTAAGGCAATTATACTTCAATAAAGATGTTTAAAAAAAAAAAAAAGGAAAACAAAGCAGGAGTGGCTAATATCTTTTCCCATTCTTTCATTTTCAGCCTATGTGTATCCTTAAATCTAAAGTGAGTTTCTTACAGATGGCATAAAGTTGGATCTTTTTTATTTAATCCATTCAGTAACTCTCCTTATTGGGGAATCTAGTTCATTTACATCTAATGTAATTATTAATAGGAAAGGATTTACTATTGCCATTTTGTTAGCTGTTTTCTGCTTGTCTTGTGATTCTTTGGTCCCTCTTTTTCTCTCTTCCTATCTTCCTTTGTCTTCCCATTGGATTTTTTTTTTTTTTTTGGTATTGATAGATTTTGATTTTTTTTTTATTTTGTGTAACTTCTATAGGTATTCTCTTTGTGGTCACATAGGGGCTTACCTAAAATATCTTAGAGCTATAATAGTCTACTTTAAGCTGATAACAACTTAAAGTAAGTTTATAACAACTTCACTTGCATACAAAAAGTCTCAGCTTTATCTCTCCTCCTCACTCATTATATACTATTGATATGTATCATTAACATAATTTATAATTGTTTTTAATAATTTAATCTTTTATAGTAGAATTAAAAGTTATTGTTACTGAGCGCAAGCTCGTACTGCTTGCTTCACAACAGGCCAATAAATCAAGAGATGTGTTGTTGGGGCAAGGAATAATGACTTTATTTAGAAAGCCAGCAGACCAAGAAGATAGTGGACTCACGTCCCCAAAAAACATCTTGCCTGAGTTAGAATTCAGGAATTCAGGCTTCTTCTGAAAAGAGACGGAATCAAGTAAAATATTTCCTGATTCTGGTCAGCCTCCGGAGGGGATGTGTTCCTGCAGTCATTCACAGGTGGGCCTGGTCAGGATATTTCCTGTGAGCTAAACAAAGGTAGCTTAGCTTAATGCTCACTACCTGGGAGGCAGGGTTCCAGAGATGGGCTATTATGTATATTTAAGCTTACATGCAACATCCCTTTAGTGATTAACTTGTAATAGAGTACAAAGATTCTTCCCTGTTACAATTCCGCACTGTCAATGTCCATTCCACAATCTTGTGGGAAAAGGGACAAAGACCACTCTGGCTACTTCCTGCTGAATGGAGGTGACAAATATTCCTTATAATCTTTAGTCAGTCCTTTTTTAGCTACAACTATTTGAAACTGATGAAACCCCTTAGCACTCTGTCTAATTTGTAATTGAACTTGGGGTGTTGGTTCCAGTTCCCAACACGTACACTAAATTCCTGTTGTAATTATTTGGACAAAGTTAAACAAATTGATTAACCCTTCTCCAGCTGCAATGAAATTACCATCTACTTCAGTTGGATATGCAGACTTGTTGGAGGCAAACTCATGAACAGAGGTTAGTATAGTGCCCAAAGTTTTAATGTATTTGGCAACTGCTAGTTCTTTTAGAGCACTTATAGATTCTCTCACTTGGGCAGACACCTGGAATGGCCTACCATGCAATATTTCAAAAGGGATTAATTTAAGCTTGCTTCTTAGAAGGAGCCACTGATCAATATCAGAGCAACTGGCAAGGCCTTATCCCAAGTTAAGTTACTATTCATTTTCTTGGTTTTTCCTGTTGACTGTGGGCTCCAGGATGAATGTAGTTCCAATGCCTTAATCCAAATCAGGGGATAATTTCCTTAAGGAGGGCTTTAACCAATTAAGTACTGATTTTAAAAACTAATAACTTTGCCACACACAAAACAAATGGTCCCCAAAACATTCTCCTTTCCTTCTGAAGATTTTATGATGCATTGTTATCATTAACCAGTCTTTTACTATTAAACTTAAATGACCAATTAAAACAAACAGTTCTGAGACCATTCTTCCACCACTGATTAAGGCTGGGGTGGCAACTATTGGGGATAATATTCATTTAGACTTCTGAGGTTTCTGGGAAGACTTGGTGACCTTGCCAGCTTCAGCTGCCTTCTTGTCCACTGCTTTCACACCCAGAGCAACTATCTGGCTCATGTCACAAACTGCAAAAATGGCCCAGAGGAGGATAGTCAGAGAAGCTCTCAACACACATGGGCTTGCCAGGAACCATATCAACAATGGCAGCATCACCAGTTTTCAAGAATTTGGGGCCATCTTCCAGCTTTTCCCCATAACAATCAATCTTCTTCAGCTCAGCAAACTTGCAAACAATGTGAGCTGTGTGACAACCCAGCACAGGTGCATATCCAGCACTGATTTGGCCTGGATGGTTCAAATAATCTCTTGAGCTGTGCAGCCAGCTGCTTCCATCGGTGGTCATTTTTGCTGTCACCAGCCACATTGCCACAACGAATATCTTTGACAGATATGTCCTTGACATTGAAGCCCACATTGTCCCCAGGAAGGGCTTTACTCAAAGCTTCATGGTACATTTCAACAGACTTTAATTCAGTTGTAATATTGACTGGAGCAAAGGTGACCACCATGCCAGGTTTGAGAATACCAGTCTCCACTCAACCCACAGGGACAGTACCAATACCACCAATTTTGTAGACGTCCTGGAGGGGCAGACACAAGGAATACACTGGCTAGGAATACACTGGCTGGTACTGATAAGTCAATCTGTGGGAGAAGTGCTCCTCTTGCCTCACAGGATGTTGTTTTAGGTTAGGTGTCCCAGCATCCCTTTTTAATGGGATTACTATTGGCCATGTGTTTTTGGCCTTCCCTGGGCTGCTGTTAACACACACTTCTGGTCTTACCCTTTTGTAGACCTTGAGGGTGTGGGAGAGCTCTGTTTCCTTTCCTGGAGTTTTCATGAACACCATCTGTAGGCTTAAAGTGTGTTCTGGTGGGACTCTGTCAAGCTGTTCTGGTGAAAAACTTCAGGGTGAAGTCTATCAAAAAGTTAATCAGCTCATTCTCCACTGTCAATTTTACTGGGGCCCCCTGCAGGGAATTAGTTGCCTCAAGTCCAAGGGAGCCCCTGGGCCTCTTCATTCTTAAGAATCTTCCTCTTTCTACCTTATGAGAGGTTCTTGTCTTTTATTTTCTTCTTATGTTTCAGCCTAGGGCAATCTGTTCTCCAATGTTCTTCCTCCTTACAGTAAGCACATTGTTCCTTCCCCAATAGTGGCTTACCTCTCCTTCGGTTACTCAGCTTCCAGGAATCCAATACCACTGCCAAAAAATGGTGTTTCATTTTGCGTCTTCTTTCTTCTGTTGTTGCTCCCTGTTGAAAACTTTAAAAGCAACATCTACCAATTGATAAGAATTGATTCCAAGTGCACCGTCTAATTTTTGTAACTTTCACCTGATATCTGAGGCACTTTGCCCAAAAAAAGGTCAAATTTACCATTCTAATATTTTAGGGGGCTTCAGGATCTGCATTAAGATGATGTCTGTAGGCCTGATAAGACCTCTCTGAATTTTTGGAAAGGATTTTTATTTTCAGTCTCTTGAATTTTGTTCAAACTCTTTTGCTTTGGTTCCCCTTTTCAAAGCCCTGCCAAGATGCACTAATAAGTAGTGTTCTAATAAGGGCATTCCCTCATTGGGGTCCTAATTTGGTTCGGCTGGGTACTGCCAAGTGGGTTTCAGGTGTAGAGGATCCTCCCTATAAAGGAGGGTTGCAATCTTTCCAATTAAAAAGTCTGAGAAACCCATCTGGCTGATTATTTGCATTTAGCCCCCTATATGAGATAACAGCAATGGAAATTACCCTGCCCTGGGAGTGGCTCCTGGCCCAAATTGGGTGCCCTGTCGGGTCTTAAATTGTGATACCAGACCAAGTCCCTGTGCCCCAGAAACTAACACAGGATTTTCTAATTGATCCCTAGAAGGAGGGGAAGTCCTGAGCTCAGCCGGAGGAGTTAAGATTTGAAGCAACATACCCTCAGTCTCATTCCATTTTCTTATTTTCCCTGATGTAATAGCACACATACTGGCACACAAAGGATTTCATCGTTCTTCCCTGCTTCTTCACAAATAGTTACAGAGTTATTCAAAAGCCACTGTAAAACCATGAATACCAATTGATCATCTCTAACCATTAAAAGGATGCCTTTTTGCTTTGGCCTCAACCAACCAGGATTGCAATGCAATTGAAAAGAAACTTGGTTACTGCTGTGACATAAAACATTTTAAGATAATTACTAAAATTATGACTGACCATTTACCAGGATACATCAGCATTTTAGGAGTTCCATATAGTTTTTTTAAAAATAAATTTTAATTTATTTATTTTATTTTTGTCTGTGTTGGGTCTTTGCTGCGTGCAAGCTTTCTTTAGTTGCGGCAAGCGGGGGCTACTCTTCGTTGCAGTGTATGGGCTTCTCATTGCCGTGGCTTCTCTTGTTGCAGAGCACAGGCTCTAGGCGAGCAGGCTTCAGTAGTTGTGGAACGCAGGCTCAGTAGCTGTGGCTCTCAGGCTATAGAGCACAGGCTTTGTTGTGGCCCACGGGCTTAGTTGCTCCATGGCATGTGGGATCTTCCCAGACCAGGGCTCGAACTCGTGTCCCCTGCCTTGGCAGGTGGATTCTTAACCACTGTGCCACCAGGGAAGCCCAGGAGTTCTATATAGTTTCTAGAATGTGTATATTAATGTTTACCCATATGATACAATCTAAGAAATTTTATCACCACTTACTTGATAATGCTTCCCACATAATTTAATATACCAAATAAGCCTAATTAGTTTAATATTCCTCTCTGCAATAGAAAGAAAACAATCTGAGGTGTTCCAGGGACCCTTTGGAAAACCTCAAATTTAGCTAGAGGTCGAATGAACTTCATTTAGAATTTGATCTTTGGGAAGTTTGTCAAAAATATCAAAAAGTTTTAACCAGTGATAATAAAAGATCAATGGCAAATACAGATCACTTAAAGAAACTCACAATTACCAAAAGCAGTTCAATATTTTAAGAAAACTTTGTCCTCTTAGAGAACCAAATTCAGGTTTTGTACCACTTTACCTTTAAAATTCATTTTCTAATTTAAAATTCATTTTCTAAATTAAGTTCCATCTTATCTTAGCCAATCCTGACCATGCACACAACTCTTTCAGTTTTCCTCCTCCACAAACCTTCCACAATTTTCTGTATCCATATTATATCCATATTAATCTGTTCCTCACTTTCTTTTCCATTTGGAAACAACCAGCTCTAGGACAGAAACACCTTTTCCCCTTTAACAAAAATGCATTTCATTCCTCATACCTTCTTTGCTGAAAACACACATCCTACATCTTTGCATACTGAAATGTTTCCCTTATAATTCTTAACCTTAAAACTTTAATCTCGGGGCTTCCCTGGTGGCGCAGTGGTTGAGAATCTGCCTGCCAATGCAGGGGACACGGGTTTGAGCCCTGGTATGGGAAGATCCCACATGCCGCGGAGCAACTGGGCCCGTGCGCCACAACTACTGAGCCTGCACGTCTGGAGCCTGTGCTCCGCAACGAGAGGCCACGATAGCGAGAGGCCCGCGCACCGCAATGAAGAGTGGCCCCCGCTCGCCGCAACTAGAGAAAGCCCTCGCACAGGAAAGAAGACCCAACACAGCCAAAAATAAATAAATAAATAAATAAATAAATAAATTTATTTAAAAAAAAAACAACTTTAATCTCTAGTGAAAACCAAGAAGCAAGTAATTATAAACTGTCTGTCATACCAGCATTTCCTGATTGACAACTTATGCTTTAGTCATCCTCCCTCAAGAAGGCAAAGGTAGGTAAACTTAGACCTGCCCAGCAATTAATGTTCTAATATTTTATCCTATTTGCAATGACCCAGAGAGACAATGAATTCTCTTCATTTAACTTAGTTTAAAGTTATGAAAATCTAAGTATAAAAAAACAAACAAAACAACTAATACTAAACTTTCATTGGGTTATTTGTATGGAAACATGTTAATATAAATGTTTCAGACATTACATGAAATTTCTAAAAATCTTATATTTGTATTTGTATGGAAATATATATGGAAATATGTTAATATAAATGTTTCAGACATTACATGAAATTTCTAAAAATCATATTTGTATTTGTATGGAAATATGTATGGAAATATGTTAATATAAATGTTTCAGACATTACATGAAATTTCTAAAAATCTTATATTTGTACTTGTATGGAAATATGTATGGAAATATGTCAATATAAATGTTTCAGACATTACATGAAATTTCTAAAAATCTTATATGTTATGGTATAATGTTATAAGTAATAATCCTAGTTATTACTTTAAAATGTATATCTCAGAAATAACTAAAAAAAAAAAAAAAAAAATAAAGTTATGAAAATCTAGAGAGACTATTTTTAGCACAGGGAGACCATCTCAGTGCTTTGTGACCACCTAGAGGGGTGGGATAGGGAGGGTGGGAGGGAGATGCAAGAGGGAGGGGATATGGAGATATATGTATACGTATAGCTGATTCACTTTGTTATACAGCAGAAACTAACACAACAATGTAAAGCAATTATACTCCAATAAAGATGTTAATAAATAAATAAATAAAAGGGGAAATAAAAATTTTAAAAAAAGAAATACAGTGCATTTATTTTAATGATTGTATTTTTCTCCATATACAAACCCTACTTATGACATAATACCTTGTGATGTAAGGATAGTAGATAGTCAATAAATTTTTATTGTTTAAAAAAAATAAAATATATAAATAAAAGAAGAGAGTATTTTAGATAGACATTCCCAGAACATAATTATTCCTATAGAGTTAATCTAAAACTCTTACCTCATTTACCTCTATTTTATTTACTTAAAACCTTTGTCATATTATTTTTCTTGCTGACAAACTTTGTAACAGGAATAAGTCTTATTTGATTTCTAGTAAACCTAGGTACAATAAAAGTATTACACTTAATGTTGATGACTCTAAAGACATAACTATATCAATCAAACCAACAGGCTTAAGCTAAATTTAATACAAAATATTAATTCAATACTGAATATTTCCTAGATCACATGAACCCAAGATTAATTCTGGCCAGTTTCTTTTATATATAAGTATTTATGTAAGTGCTTAATTTCCTTTAAGCCAGTTAAACAGAGCTCTTTTACAAATTAATTTTGGCAATACCACACATCTATAATATGTACAAACACACAAACATAGGGACCTCAGAGTTCCCATTCCAAAATTTCAGCCATGAGTCAGGTACAACATTGTAAAACCCATCAGTTACAAAAGAGGTTGGATTAAAATTGGGTTTCTGGTAGATGGGACAAATCAAGGTCACCTGTCTAGATGGCTAAGCCCTTTTAACTAATATTTATGGAAAATACACTTCTATTTCTATTTGTAGCTTGTGGTGATTTTAGGAAACAACTGGAACCTTCCTTTTCTTCCTGGGAATGTCCCACTCTTGGACAAGAACAGTTTTTTTTTTCTGTTCCTTTCCTCCATTTGACATCAGTAAAAGTTTTAAATATCACAAAACTGATTTGGCTGTAAATGGAGAAACAGCACCAAACAAAATGAAACAAAAAACCCAAAGGACAAACAGAAAACCCTAAATAAACCCTCAAGTTTGGTCTTGGGTTTTTACATATACCAACGACACAAGAGACCATAAATGACATAATTAACACAGCAAGGATAGCAGTACATGGTGCACAGGGTCCCAGGATAAACCTGCCTAAGCCCCTTGTGGAGATCCTAACAGGTACTGTGGCCACACATTGTTACAATAAAATATCATCTTCCTCTCACCCATGGGTTTATAGCTGTGATCAGGGCACTTATCAAAAATGCACCTCAGAGGACTTTCCTTAGGGATAGTTGAAACATTCCCTATTTTTAGAGACAGAAATTCAAGACAAACAAAACACAAGCTGCACACACAAATGCTAGCATCCAAAGAAACAAACGAACCAGTTCACAGATCAGGTAGAAGTCCAACAACTCTTTCCTCTCTCCAACAGGATACCCAACTCAAATACAAAACAAATTGGCTTATTCTGGAGAAAAAGCCCCAAACGGAAGGAAATAAAGTTTCTGGCTGTACACACTGGAGTGACTTACCCTACTGTGTGGAGCCTGTTGGCTCCCAAATGTCAATTCCTTGCTCCAACTGCCTAGTGCTGGGGCAGCCGGTGCTGCTTTGGGGAATTTTGAAGGGATGATCTTCAGGACAAGTGGTTCCGGCAGCTGCTAGGGCCTTATCCCAAAATTCCCCAACTAGGGCCAGCTGGCCTTGAGCAGCAAGGCTCCTGGCTGGCTGTACCAAAATTTGTTACCAAGTTTATGCTTGTACTGCTCACTGCAGAACAGGCCAATAAACAGATGAACTGTTGGGGCAAAGAATAATGACTTTATTCAAAAAGCCAGCAGACTGAGAAGATGGTGACTCATGTCCCAAAAAACCATCTTGCCTGAGTTAGAATTCAGGCTTCTTTTATGCTAAAAGGGGAGGGAGTAAAGTCAAACATTTCCTGATTCCGGTCAGCCTCCAGAGGGGATGTGTTCATTTCTTCCCTTCCTGCAGTCATTCACAGGTGGGCCTGGTCAAGATGTTCCCTGTGAGCTAAACAAAGGTATTTTAGTTAAAGCTCATTAACTGGGAGGCGGGGTTCCCAGAGATGGGCTATAATGTATAATTTAAGCTTACAGGCAACATCCCTTCAGTGATTAACTTATAATAGAATACAAAGGTTCTTCCCTGTTACATTATTATTGGGGGAGTGGAAGGTACAAACTATTGGGTGTAAGATAGGCTCAAGGATGTTATTGTACAACATGGGGGAATATAGCCAATATTTTGTAATAACTATAAATTAACCTTTTTAAATTGTATAAAATTTTTAAAAATGTTATTTACCCACCACTGGCCTCATGTAAGATATGAATCTTGCCAATCAGAACAGCCAGAGGTTCTGGGTGCCTCACAAACCTTTGTGCTTGTTCAAACCACCATCTTTGTTCTTAGTGGCCCCAGGAAATTAGGATGTGCCAAGTCCCATCAGTGTCCCAAGAGAGGTAAGACAGAAGCCAGTCCCTTGAGTAGCAGCTAGAAATGTCAGGGTGCTAGATGTGTGGTCCAATTCCTTCTCTTCTCATGGAGAAGCTGGGAGCTGGAGTTTATCACCCACTCACTCTGCACTCTGCCAGAAAGAGGATCTATTACAAATACTTACACTCTCGTTCAGACCACACACTATTTTAACTTGTTGTTTTGCTTTTGATCACGCCCAGGGGCCTAGCAAATGCTAGGTTGTGTCGGCTCTCAGAGACAGGTGGGTTAGCTGGGGGGCTGGTTCTCTCTCTTGAACAAGCTAGGCTGAGGAGGTATAGGAAGTGCCCACCCAGCTGTTTAAATTCCCAGAAGACTTATGATTATTGATTAAAGCCACCTCTTAGTTCTCCGTGGTCCCAGGAGACTAGCAAATGCTGGGCCCTGTCAACTCCCAGAGATAGGCTAGTTAGAAGCCAGTCCCTATGGTACAGATATAAAAGCTGGGGCACTAGATATGTGGTCCAACTCCTTCTAGGGAGAAACTGGAGGCTTGGTTTTATCACTGGAGGTAGTTGGTGGGAGAAGGCACACGAAGTCCCCACATGCCTGTTTGGGCTCCTGGAAGACTATTAATTGCCTGTTCTATCAGTTCACAGATGCAGGCTAATAAGAAGCCTGACCTTCAGCTAGCAGCTGAAAATGCAGGGACATTAGGCAGTCAAATCTCTTCCAGGGAGAAACTGGAAGCTGGGCATTTTTGCCTCTTGTTCGGCACTGAGTCCAGGGGGATAACTGTGGGAAGTGCTTATTCCAGATTAGTCATTAGCTGTATGAGCTTCTGGTCCTCCATTTCTCCCTCCTCATTCCTTCTCATGTTCTATGAGTAGTGAGAAGATTATGGACATATAAGTGAACTGCCTTAGAGACTGTCATGGAAAAGACATTCTACACACTCAAGACCTTACCATAAGAGAAAGCTGAGCTGTAAAACTCAGAATAGTAAAATTCTGTCATCATCTATTAATCCAAAGTTGCTTCTGAAGGGCCACATGTCCCAGGGAGAAGAAGAAAGAGGAATATCGTTGATGCTTGAACAATGCAGGGGTTAGGGTCACTGACCCTCTGTGCAGTCAAAAGTCAGTGTATAACTTTATAGTCAGCCCTCAGTATCTGAGATTCTGCATCCAAGGATTCAACCAACTGAAGATTGTGTGGTACTGTAGTACATATTTATTGAAAAGTATCTTCCTGAAAGTGGACCTGTGCAGTTCAAACCCATGTTGTTCAAAGGTCAACTGTTAACCCTTTATAAGCAAACTTTCCTCTACACTGCTTCATTATACAAAGACAAAATTAAGAACTATAACCATGAACGCTTGTCAGTGATCTTCAATTTATGTCAGGAGGAAGGCCAGATTAAAATTCACCTAACATTGATTAACTATTCACTGTGTACAAGTGATTCTCCTAGGCTTTTTTTTTTTTTTTTAGCTCATTTAACAAAGCTCACACATTGATGATAAGGGTTTCTTGAAAGTGGAGTCATAACAGACAATTAATTTTAGTTCTGGTCCATTGCCTCCAGGCCTTTATATTAACACTTAATTTGCTCTCAGATTTTAAATCAAAGAACTGCCCCTCTCTGTCTCGAGTCTAACCTACAAACAGGTTAGTACTATCATCCCAACTTTTCAACATTAATATTGGAAATACTGAAGCATGATTTGGGAGAATGTACAGCTGTCCTTGAGCCTATTCTGACTTGGAAACCAAAGAAGCCCTTGCCTCTCCCTGAAGCCAAGAGGACTTGAGTTAAACCTCGACTTTTTTATGGGCTACAGCAGGAAGAACAAGGAAGACCTTAGGAACTAAGGTATTGGCTACTGCAGTCCCTTCTGGAGTTACTGAAAGGGCTCTTGGTCTCTACTAGGACAGTGCCTGGTTGTGGGCAGAACAAGGTTTTGATAAAATTCAAGTGTTGGATAAGTCCTTGGAAATCATCTTATTTCCCCACCTTCAGCCTGTTTTGCAGGTAGGGAAAGCAAATCCCAGAGAGAGCATATACAGTTCTAAGAGGAAGCTGATCACCCATCATAGTCACTGAGTGGGCATAGTAATGCTCTGTGCAAAGGCATAAAGTAACACTGCCCCTTTAAAAGTAATGTTTATGATTTCTTCTCTAATGTTGAGAAATATAAAGAAAAAAGTAGTCCATAATTTCACTGTCCAGTTGACTCTTCCCCCCATTGTCTTTTTTTACTAAGTAAAAATAATGCATGAACATGGTTAAAATACAGAAATATTACAAAAATAAAAGTAAAAGCCACCTTCCCCTAAAGTTCCTCTCTTCAGAAATGACCACTGTTAACAGTTTCTTTTGATTCCTTGGGGAAAAAATATGCATATACGTGGATTTTTGTTTCTGCATATTGTCTTATACATTTTTATTTATATAAAGGAAAATACTATGCATACAGCTATGTGTCTCACTTAATCACTTCATTTATCTTGGAGATCCTTCTATACCATGATATACTGGTATATGTCAAAAACTCTGTTTTTAATTGGCAGTTTTGTGTTTAATCATGTAGACATATTGAGTCATTTAACTGTGCCTTTACTGATGGATGCCGTGTTTCTATTTCTTTACTATTACAAACTGATTCAATGAACATCTTTGTCTATATACCTTGGGGCACTTTTGCAAGTACAGCCAGAACCTAGAAGATTGCCTGTCACATTGTAGGCATTCAGATATTTGTTGAATGAACATCCATAGAGATTTTTAGCAATAAGAAATGCTGAGTGAAAGGTATGTGCATTTGATATTTTCACATTGCCAAGATTCCCTCCAGAAGGAGTTCTTCAGTTTACACTCCCAGAAAGTGTTTGAATGCCCAGGCATGCTGTAACCTACATAACAGCCTCTTGAAGAATTATTGGGGCAGAAAATAATCATAGCCCAACCAATCCTAGCTACCAGATGTAGCTATTGTGCTTTTGAAGAATAAGTGTAACAGTTCCTGGGAGGGTTGTAACACTTAAAACAAGAAGGAAACCTGAACAAGAGAAATGATCCTGAACAGACCCAGGGAGAACAGAGGCCTGGAGAAACATCTATTGAGGTATATCTACAACTCCTGCAGTCTTTCTGAATCCTGCATCTCTTCAAAGGTTCTATGGAAATCTGCCTTGGGGATGTCTAATCTACTTCTCTCTAATTGGAATTTGGGTTACTATCTAGCGCGGGCAGAGAGGAGGCAATGGGCAGGCTGCATTCCCCTAAGCAACTTGTGATTTCCAAGGATACAGCACCACTGTACTGGTGTGCATTCTCTGTGAACAACTAAGGGCTTTTCGTTGAGGACAAACTCCGTGATTTTCTGGAGCATGTGGGTAGCCCCTCCCCTCCTCTCTCTCTTGCCTTCTGCCTTGGGCTCTGTTTTCTATCAGACGTGAAGCAAAAAAATGTGAGCAGCCAAAGAGTAGGCCTCCTTACCAAGGCTGCTATGGGAGCTGCAGCATTAATTTTCATGACTTCAGTCCAAAGGACCTAGCCTGGATCCCACCCTTGAAACTTCGGGTGGGGCTCGCCAAATTCAGGAGTGTATGTGCTGGGAGGAGAGAGTGCATAAGTAGGGGAGGACACAGATATCCTGCAACCTCTGGGCCTTTGTGGATCATGGAATCTAGGGGACATGCCTTGCAGGGGTCCCAGGCAGACATGAAGGGACAGACCTGGAGGCTGGAATGGCCAAGGTACCATTCAGAGTGGAGCTTTCTCTCGGGTTCCTGTGTAAATCCTGCGTGTCCACAGTTGTAGCCCCACCAGTCCCAGAGATAGTCCAGGAATTAACATAGGGGCAACCTTTGGGGTGCAAGACTAAAGAGAACACAGTGTCGGTCCCCCTGTCCTACCTCTCCTCAGCGGTGGCCCTTGGAAACTGAGCAGGATTTCCAAAGCATGTGAAGTCATCCCCTTGCCCTCTGAGTTACTACCTCAGTCCCAGAGAGGTGGTGGGCTGATAGCAACCCATAACTGGCAGCAGTTCTGATGTCTCTAAGTTAGGTGCCTCAAGTGGTCTCCCCACAAAGACCCTGGAGAAGTCCACTTCTCTCCCTGTTCCTTTCTCTCACAGGGCAGGCACAGCAGGAGTGGGCGTCCAATCTTCTGAAGTACCTTAGTGTTACAGGGCCCTGCTGGTCTCCTGCCTGTTGGCTTTGCTCTCTGGCTGCACTTTGCCCTGAGAGCAAAGAATTTAATGTCTGCCTTGGGTACCTATGGCCACAGCTAGATGGCCAGATTCTGATTTATCTGGGCTCTGATGCGTTTTGTACTTGTCACTGAGAGACTGAATATACAAACAGACAATGGCCAGATCATATATGTCAATAGAACTCTGACACAGGTAAGAAGCCCAGGAAACCAAACCATAAACTGCAGCAACCAGCCCAGGAAGCCAAACTATAATCTCTGTAGCAACTGGCACAGAATGGTCATAACTTGGTCACTGACTGCCAGTTTCCTTAATTTTGTTCCACTTCCAACTCAGGACCAACCAGGAAAAACCAAATGTGCTCCCCAAACCAATCACATAAGATTTCAAGCTTCTTGTTAGCCTGCTTCCAGCTTCTCCATGCCAACAACTTCTAAAAAGAGCATACCTGAAGCTTCCTCTTTTTTGACTCCCCTGTGAGAAAGCTTTCCCACTCCACTGATAGCCTCTGAGCTCTACCAAACATAAGTGATAATGGCTGACTCCCTTGCTATAGCAAGGTCTGAATAATAGCTGTTTATTTTCATATGGGTGATCTTAGTTTATTTCTATGGTTTTCCTAGAGGCTTCACCCGGACATGATTTACACTGCCCATACCACAGTACCTCAGGCTTAGATGTGCAGCACCCATGTAGGGCCCTGTGCTTTTCTGCTCACTACATGTCAAGTCCACACGGATTTTGTAAGTAAGTACCAGATATGAACTCCATTGTCTGTATCTTAAGTTCCTTGTCTATTCTCAGTTTGCTACCTGGGTTTTGATACCGGCTGACATTTATTTGGCATCCTCAGTATAAATAGGACTTTCCTTTCATACAGTTTTTCCCTCTTTTGTGCCTCTACTTTGTGTTGTGTTTTGTAATAGTGTCATTTATCATAATGAGAATCACGGGTAGAACACTGAAGCAGGTCCTATAAGCCTCACAAGCCAGTGAGTTTTTGATTCTCAATGGACTGGTTCCATCCAGATGAAATCTGCTGTGAGTCACCAGTAAAACAAGATAAAATTCTCCTTCAATTCTGATATTTTTGTCCTGAGAGCTTGGCTTTCATTCAGAGAGAGCATTCTCTTTGGCTTTCCATCTGCCTGGTGGCACAAATTCTTGGGTCTGTGTTCAGAGGTGGCTAACCATTAGGTTGGGGGGGGGCCTGAGATACAAATTGTAATTTCAACTAAAAGTAGCTACTTTTCATGGGGCTGTATACTTTTAAATTCTCACCTTCTCTAGGAAAAACTCCTGATATCTATATCCTCTCATTATAATTTTAACTGTGCCTATTTCTCTAAATGGCATAACTTCATACAGGATGGTTTGGGATTTCAATGGGGGAACATTTGAATTGAACAAAATCATTCATTTGTGAGGCTCCTTAGAAGAGAAAAGGAATAATATTTCTCAGGCCCAATGGGAAGCAGTTTTTTATTGGTAAGCAAAGGCCTTCAAACAAAATTCTGATTTGGGAATTGTATCACTAAAAGATTCTTTAGCCAAAGCTAGGGAGAAATTTGATGAAGTTAAGCAACAACAAACTAGATTCATTTCCCTAGTTAGTGCTCCCACTCCTTGCCTTCTAGTTGTCTTCCTATATCATCTCTTTCTCTTTGCAACACAAATGTCCATCAATGACAGGTGGATAAATATGTGGTACATACATACAATGGAATGTTATTTAACTATCAAAAAGAATGAGGTACTGCTATATTGTACAAGGATGAAACTTGATACCATTATACTAAATGAAAGTAGCCAGGCCCCTCAAAAAACACATATTGTAAGACAGTTGTGGGGATTTCTAGGTTTCACTGGATATTTAGGTTATGGTTGTCAAGTTTTTTCTGATATTTTGACACCTCTTTATGAATTGACTAAATGCATAGTAAAAGACTCTCCTCTGGGAATCCAAACATGAACAGGTCTTCTGTAACCTTAAGAAGTTCTTCAGTAGCCTCCTTTCCTAGGCATCTCTAACTACAAAAAAAGGCTTTTTGTCTACTTGTTCATCAGGACAAATGCTTAGGCTTCATGGGACCCACCAAAAAACATTGTATACTAGGACCTAGATGCAAAGGTTTATCCACTTTTGCCATAGGGCAATAGCTGCCACTGTAAAACTTGCTGATGCTTCTGCTGAATTAGTTCTAGGATCCACACTTCAGCTCTTGGTTTCTCATGCAGCAAAGACATTACTACTGACTGAGAACAAACAACACATTTCACCTATGAATTAATCTCTGTTACTCTCTCTCTCTGTCATGTTACTATTTACCACTGCAAAACCCTGACTCCTGCCACTCTCCTTCTGCCAATAGAAGAAGGGGGACCCCACAATTGTCTTACCAAAGCTGGGTCATCTCTCTTTTTTTTTTAAGATATAAAGCATTAAAAAATTTACTCTTTTAAAATGTGAAATCCATTGGTTCTTAGCGTACACACAGTTATGCAACTACCACAACTATCTAATTCAAGGATATTTTACTCACTCCAAAAAGAAACCCTGTACCTAGTAAAAGTCACTCATCATTCTTCCCCTCCCCCCAGCCCTTGGCAACCACAAATCTGCTTTTGGTCTCTATGGATTTGCCTATTTGGCACATTTCTTATAAATGGAATTGTACAAAATGTGCATTTTTTGGTCTGGTTTCTTTCATTAAGCATAATGGTATCAAGGTTCATACATGTTGCAGCACACATCCGTACATAATTCAGGTCATTTTTTTAAACATCTTTATTGGAGTATAATTGCTTTACAATGTTGTGTTAGTTTCTGCTGTATAACAAAGAGAATCAGCTATATGTATACATATATCCCCATATCCCCTCCCTCTTGCGTCTCCCTCCCACCCTCCCTATCTCACCCCTCTAAGTGGTCACAAAGCACCAAGCTGATCTCCCCATGTGATGCAGCTGCTTCCCACTAGCTATCTATTTTACATTTGGTAGTGTATATATGTCAATGCTACTCTCTCATTTCGTCCCAGCTTACCCTTCCCCCTCCCCGTGTCCTCAAGTCCCCTTTCTATGTCTAATTCAGGTCAGCATGCAGTGAATTCTCTCAGTTTTTGTTTTTGGAGATTTTGGGAATCTCCTTTTTTTAAACTTTATTTTTTCATTGTGGCAAAATACACATAATATGATATTAACCATTTTAAAGTGTACAATTTGGTGACATTAACTACATTCACACTTTGGTGAAATCATCAGCACTATCTAGTTCAAAAATTTTTTCATCATCCCAAATGGAAACCCCATACCCACTAAGCAGGCACGCCATATTATCCCCTCCCCAAGCCCATGGAAATCACAAATCCACCCTTTGTCTCCATGGATTTGTCTATTCTGTGTATTTCATATATATGGAATCATAAAATATGGGGCTTTTTGTGTCTGGCTTCTTTTACTTAGCATGCTTTTGAGGTTCACGCATATCATAGCATGTATCAGTATTTCATTACATTTTATTGCTGAATAATATTTCATTGTGTGGACATACCACTTTTTTTTTTTTGGCTGCACTGCAAGGCTTGCAGGATCTTAGTTCCCTGACCAGGGATTGAATCTGGGCCATGGCACTGAAAGTGCTGAGTTCTAACCACTGGACCACCAGGGAACTCCCTGGAAATACCACATTTTATTTACCCATTCATCAGATGTTTCCAACGTTTGGCTCTTCTCAAGAGTGCTGCTATGAACATTTGTGTACAAGTTTTTGTCTGAACACCAGGTGTCCATTCTTTTGGGAATAAGTCTAGGAATGGAATGGCTAGGTCACATGATAATTCTAATATTACCTTGTTAAAGAACAACCAAACTATTTTTCAGTGGCAGCACTATTTTACATTACCAACAGAAAAGTACATATGTTCCGATTTCTCCACATCCTTGAAAACACTCTTTATTTTCCCCTCTGTTTTTTTATTATGGTCATCCTAGTGGGTATGAAATGATATATCACTGTGGTTTTTATTTGCATTTCCCTAATGAAAATGATGTTGAGCATCTCTTACTGAGCTTGTTGGCCATCAGTGTATTTACTTTGGAGTCAAGTCCTTTTCCCATTTTAAAATTGTGTTGTTTTCCTTTGGTTGTTGAGTTATAAGAAAGTGTGTGTATATATATTCTGAATACTAGACACTTATCATATATATAACTTATAAATATTTTCCCATTCTGTGGGCTGTCTTTTTACTCTCTTGATCATGTCCTTTGATGTACGCAAGTTTTTAATTTGGATGAAGTCTAGTTTATCTTTTTTTTTTTTTTTTTTGCTGCTTATACTTTTGGTGTTATATCTAAGAAAACACTACTAAATACAAAATCATGAATATTTACTTCTATGTTTTCTTCTAAGGGTTTTATGGTTTTAGCGTTTATATTTAGGTCTTTGATCCATTGTGAGTTAATTTTTTGTATATGAGTGGGGAAGGGGTCCAACTTCATTTTTTGCATGTAGTGATCCAGTTATCATCATAGGACCATTTGTTAAAGAAATTGTTCATTCCCTGTTGAATGGTCTTGGCACTCTTGTCAAATATCAATTGAACATAGGTCAGATCAAGATGGCAGAGTAGGAGGATGTGGAGCTCACCTCCCCCAACAAACACATGAAAAATACATCTACATGTGGAACAATTCTCATGGATAATTAACTGGAAACTGACAGAAGAATTCCTATACAACCAAAGCTGCAAGAAAGATTTCCACATAAACGGGTAGGATGAAAAAAAAGGCATAAGGTTGGGACCTCTACCCTGAAAGGAAGAAGTCTACACAGGTGGACCCTCACCCTAGGGAGTCAGTGGGTCAAGCCACAGATGGGCATCCCAGTCTTGGGGTCCAATGTGGAGGAGACACGACCCTTTGGCTGCGGGAAGAACCACTGGGACAGATAGAAGGGCTGGAGAAGCCTAGACTGTACTTGCAAAGAGTGTGTGTGCTGGCTTGGAACAGACAGGGTGGAGAGAGCTTTGCATTGGCAGCTGCCACCTTGCCACACTCTCCAATCTGAGTTGAGTGAACACCCCAGCCTTGCTCACTCCACACCACACCTTGGCAGGAGATCTGGGTCAGCCGGGCCCTGGGAAAAGACTCAGTCTAGCTACACAGAGACAGCCCAGGAAGCCTGGGGTGTGGTCTGGGTAGGGCAATGGCAGCCACTGTCAATGCTCACTCAAGCTGCTCCACAAGAGACACTGTGCCCAGGGTGCCATGGTCTATTTCCCAGCTGAGCAAGGGCTCTGGCTCCGCCTACTCTATGCCACAGCTTGGCACTGGACCTGGGGCAGAAAGGTCCTGGGAGAAGACTACCACCGAGGCAGCCCAGATCTCTGATGGCAGAACAGCCACCTCAATTCCTGCCACCACAACACCCCACGCCCCACTCTCAGCCTAGTGAATGCTCTAGCCCCACCCACTCCATGCCACAGCCTTACACTAGATCAGGGATGACCAAAACAGGGGAAGAGATGTGACCTTGGGCTGCATCAGAGCAGAGCTGTGGACACCTACACAGGCAGTGCATTGGTCCTCTGTTAATGCAAGGGCCTCACTTGCTTCAGCAACCCTCTCTTTTGGGGCAGGGCACACACTCAAAGGAAACAGAGCCTCATCAAGCCTAGCCCTCAGGGCTTCTACTCTAACAACTGGGGAGCAGACTGAGCCCATGACAGGACAGTGACAGCCATAAAGCAAAGAGGAACTCCCACTTCACACCCTGCACAAGCTTTAGATCTTCCAAAACCAACCACACCCCCTATAAATGTGATAGCAGCCAGCACACACTGAGGAAAGCTGTGGCTAACATCCATATAAAAACCAGCCCTTGCACCAAAGACATTGGACACACATAGTCTACACATGGATGCTCCCACATAAAAACACTCCTCTAAAACCAGAATAGATAACTGTTTTTCCTAAATTCATAGAGATAGAGAAAGTTAAGTAAAATGGAAATGGCAGAGGAACTATTCCCAATTTAAAAAGCAAGAGAGGGGCTTCCCTGGTGGCACAGTGGTTAAGAATACACCTGCCAGTGCAGGGGACAGGGGTTTGAGCCCTGGTCCAGGAAGAACCCACATGCTGTGGAGCAACTAAGCCCGTGCACCACAACTACTGAGCCTGTGCTCTAGAGCCCATGAGCCACAACTACTGAGCCCACACACCATGACTATTGAAGCCTGCACACCCTAGAGCCCATGTGCCACAACTACTGAGCCCATGTGCTGCAACTACTGAAGCCTGCACTCCTACAGCCCGTGCACCACAAGATAAGCCACCACAATGAGAAGCCAGCGCACTGCAATGAAGAGTAGCCCCTGCTCTCCACAATTAGAGAAAGCCCACGTGCAGCAACAAAGACCCAATGCAGCCAAAAATAAATAAAATAAATAAAAAATTTTTAAGTAAATAAATAAATAAAAAGCAAGAGAAAGCCCCCTGAAAGAATAAATAAAGAAACAGAGCTCGCCAAACTACCAGACCCAGAGTTCAAAAAGGTGGTAATAAAAATGCTAACTGAATTAAGAAAGATTATCAATAGAAATGCAGATCACTGTAACAAGGATCTAAAAACTATAAAGATGAACCAATAAAAATAGATAATTTGATTTCTGGGATACAAAGCAATCTAGAAGAAATGAATAGCTGACTAAATGACACAGAAGCAAATAATCTGAAAGACAGAATAATGGAAATCACCCAATCGGAACAGCAGACAGAGACACAAATGCAAAAAAATAAAAGCAGAATAAAAGGTCTATGGGATAATATAAAATGTGCCACCTTACACACGATAGTGGTTCCAGAAAGAGAAGAGAGAAGGAGGTCAAAAAAGTATTTGAGGAAATTTTGGCTGAAAACATCCCAAACCTAAAAAAGAAACAGATATCCAGGTACAGGAAGCACAGAGCGTCCTAAGCAAGATGAATACAAACACACCTACACCAAGACATACTGTAATCAAAATGGCAAATGTTAAAGATAAAGAGAGGATTCTAAAGCCAGAAAGAGAAAAACAGAGTCATTTACAAAGGAACCCCCATAAGGTTATCAGCTGATTTCTCTGCAGAAACTTTGCAGGTCAGAAAGGAGTGGCATGATATATTCAAAGTCCTGAAAGGGAAAAACCTACAACCTAGGATACTCTACCCAGCAAGATTATCATTTAGAATAGAAGGAGAGATAAAGAATTGCTCAGACAAGCAAAGATTAAAAGAATCCAACAAGCTGCACAGTACAGCCAAAATAAAATGAATGAATGAATAAATAAATAAGCCAGTACATAGATTGAAAAACAATGAAAAATATTTTGTAAAAGTGATTATAATTACAATGAACAGGAGAGTGATCAAAATGGCAGAGTAGGACATGAAGTTCACCCCCTCCCACAAACACATCAAAAAATACATCTACACGTGGAAAAGTTCTCACAGAATACCTGCTGAGCACTGGCAGAAGACCTCAGACTTCTGAAAAGACAAAAAGAATCCCCATGTAACTGGGTAGGACAAAAGAAAAAACAGAGAGAGAGAGAGAGAAAGGAATCTGGATGGGACCTGTGCCCCTAGGAGGGAGTTGTGAAAGAGGAAAAGCTCTCACACTCTGGGGAGCCCCCTCACTGGTGGGGAGACCAGCAAAGATGGAGGGGGAGCCTCGGAGATTTGGAGGATAGTGCAACAACCAGTTTGCAGAACAGAGAGAGACCTGCACAGATGGTCCGTGCCACCGCCCTGTGCTCCCCAGACTGAGACACCCCGCAGTGCAGGTAGGGTCTGGATGCCGAAGTTAGAGCTTCAGAGGTCAGACCCAGGGAGATGACTGGGGTTGGCTGTGCAGAGACAGCGTGAAGGGGCTGGAGTGTGGTGCACCCACAACTTGGGGTATGAGTAGAAGGAGCCCAGGCCTGCTATAGAGGCAAGGCACCATTGTTGGAGGGCATGTGAAGGGAAGGGCAGGGCCACCATAACAGCCTGTTTCTCTGAGTACATGATCTCAGCCAACAGGGCACCACCTCCAAGGGACCCAGGACTGAGATCAGCCGTGGGCTCCAGAGGTGAGTGCAAGCAGCAGCTGCTGCCACTGTTACTATCGCAGGCTCCAGGGGTGAGTGACAACCACCACATCTATACACCCCCTATCAACACACTCAGCACACACTGAGGAAAGAGGCGACAGGCATCCATGCTAAAAACAGACCTCACACCAAAAATGTTAAACCCACGCAAGTAACACAGGGATTCTCTAATATAAAAATAGTCTTCAAAGACCACAGTACAGGGGCTTCCCTGGTGGTGCAGTGGTTGGGAGTCTGCCTGCCAGTGCAGGGGACATGGGTTCGTGACCTGGTCTGGGAGGATCCCACATGCCGCGGAGCGGTCGGGCCCGTGGGCCACGGCTGCTGAGCCTGCGCGTCTGGAGCCTGTGCTCCACAGCGGGAGGGGCCGCGACGGTGAGAGGCCCGCGCACCGCGATGAAGAGTGGCCCCCGCTCTCCGCAGCTGGAGAAGGCCCTTGCACAGAGGCGAGGACCCAACACAGCCAAAGATAAATTAATTAATTAATTAATTAATTAAAGAAAAAAAAAGACCACAGTACATAATCATTTATCCTAAATTCACAGAGTAAGAGAAATATAAGGAAAATAAACAAGCAGAACAACCACTCCCAGTTAAAAGACCAAGAGAATTCCCCTGAAAGAACAAACAATGAAAGAGACCTCTTCAATCTAATAGACACCAAATTCAAATAGGAGATAATGAAAATACTGAAGGAACTAAGCAAGCAACAGAAAGTCAGACTACTGTAAAAAGTAACTAGAAACTATAAAATGGAACCAAGAAAAATTAGAAAATTCATTTGCTGAGATGAAAGTTGAGCTAAAGGCAATGAATAGCAGAATAAACAATGCAGAAAAACAAATAAGCGACATGGAAGAAAGCATAATGTAAATCACCCAACCAGAACAGCAGACAGAAGGTCAAATGAAAATAGTATGAGACAGATAAGATAATATAAAGTGTGCCAATCTATGCATAATAGGGATTCCAGAAAAAGAAAGAGAAAAGGGGATCAAGAAAGTATTTGAAGAAATTATGTCTGAAAACTTCCCAAACCTAAAGAAGGAAACAGATATCCAGGTACAGGAAGCACAGAGGGTCCCAAACAAGATGAACCCAAACAGACCTATACCAAGACATATTATAATTAAAATGACAAAAGTTAAAGAGAGAATTCTGAAGGCAGCAAGAGAAAAACAAAGAGTGAATTACAAGGTAACCCCCATTAGGCTATCAGCTGATTTCTATACAGAAACATTGCAGGCCAGAAAGGAGTGGCAAAACATATTCAAAGTCCTGAAAGGGAAAAATCTACAACCTAAGATATTCTACCCAGCAAGATTATCATTTAGAATAGGAGGAGAGATAAAGAATTTCTCAGGCAAGCAAAGACTAAAAGAATACAGCAATACTAAACCTATCCTAAAAGAAATATTGAAGTTTTCTCTAAATTGAAAAGAAGCAAGAAGCTATAGAAAAGAGAAAATAACAATTGGAAAGTAAATCACTTAAATAAGCCAGTATACAGATTAAAAAGGGAAAAAATTTTTTTAAAAATTTTGTGAAAGTGATAATAACCACAAAAAACAGCAAAAGGATAAACATGAAGATGTATAAGAGGACATCAAAATCATAAAATGTGGGGGAGGAGAGTAAGAAAATAGATTTTTTTCCTAGAATATGTTTGAGCCTATACAACTATCAGTCTAAAGCAAGTAGATATAGGAAGGGGTTAACATACATGAAAAATAGGGTAACCACAAGTCAAAAAGATATCATAGATTCACAAAAACCAGAAAGAAAACACAAGCATTAAATAAAAGGAGGATTTCCCTGGTGGCGCAGTGGTTAAGAATCCGCCTGCCAATGTAGGGGACACGGGTTCAAGCGCTAGTCCAGGAAGATCTCACGTGCTGTGGAGCAACTAAGCCCACAAGCCACAACTACTGAGCCCACGTGCCACAACTACTGAAGCCTGTGTGCCTAGAGCCCATGCTCCACAACGAGAAGCCACTGCAACGAGAAGCCCAAGCACCACAATGAAGAGTAGCCCCTGCTCACCACAACTAGAGAAAGCCCATGTGCAGCAACAAAGACCCAATGCAGTCAAAAATAAATAAATAAATACATTTAAAAAAGAGTAGGCTATCATTTAATAAACAAACAAATAAATAAATAAGATAAAAGGAAATCATCAAACAACAAAAGGAAAAACAAAAAGAAAAAGAAAGGAACAAAGAAGAAATAGAAAATCAATGGAAAACCAAGGTTTAAAATGGCAATAAATACTTATTTATCAATAATTACCTTAAACGTCAATGGACTCCAATGCTCCAATCAAAAGACACAGAATGGCAGATTGGATAAAAAAAACAAGAGCCTGTGATATGCCACCTACAAGAGACCCACTTAGAGCAAAGGACACACATAGATTGAAAGTGAGGGGATGGAAAAAGATATTTCATGCAAAGGGAAATGACAAGAAAGCAGGGGTCACGATGCTCATATCAGACAAAATAGACTTTAAACAAAGCCCATAGAGAAAGATAAAAAAGGACACTATACAATGATAAATGGATCAATACAAGAAGAGGATTTTACACTCGTCAAAATATATATACACCTAATATAGGAGCACCCACATACATAAAACAAATACTAACAGACATAAAGGGAGAAATTGACAGGAATACAATAATAGTAGGAGACTTTAACACTCCACCCTCATCAATGGACAGATCTTCCAGACAGAGAATCAATAAGGCAACAGATATACTAAATGATACAATAGAGCCATTAGACTTAATTGATATTTTCAGGATATTACATCAAAAAAAATACACATTCTTTTCAAGTGCACATGGAACATTCTCTAGGATTGACCACATACTAGGGCACAAAACAAGCCTCCACAAATTTAAGAGTATAGAAGTTATCTCAAGCATCTTTTTTTTACCACAATGGCATGAAACTAGAAATTAACTACAGAAAAAGAAATGAGAAAAAAACAATTACATGGAGACTAAACAACATGCTACTAAAAAAACAATGGGTGAATGATGAAATCAAAGAGGAAATTAAAAAATAACTTGAGACAAATGACAATGAAAGCATAAACAAACAAAATCTATGGGATGCAGCGAAAGCAGTTATTAGAAGAAAGTTCATAGCGATACAGGCCTTCCTCATAAAACAAGAAAAATCTCAAATAAACAACCTAACACACCACCTAAAAGTATTAGAAAAAGGAGAACAAAAAAATCTAAAGTCAGTAGAAGAAAGGAAATAATGAAGATCAGAGAAAACATAGAGATTAAAAAGCAATAGAAAAAAATCAATAAAACCAAGAGCTGGTTCTTTGAAAAGAAAAACAAAATTGACAAAACTCTGGCCAGGTTCACCAAGAAAAAAAGTGAGAGAATCCCCAAAAGAAAATAAGAAATGAAAAAGTAGAAATAACAACTGATATCACAGAAATACAAAAAACCATAATACAATATTATTATGAAGAACTATTTGCCAACAAATTCGCCAACCTAGGTGAAATGGATAAGTTTCTAGAAACATAAAACCCACCAAAATTGAATCAAGAAGAAATAGATAATTTTAACAGACCAATCACTAGAACTGAAATAGAAACTGTAATTTAAGTAATTCTCTACAAGCAAAAGGCCAGGACCAGATGGCTTCAAAAGTGAATTCTACCAAACATATAAAGTAGAGATTATACTGATCCTTCTCAAACTCTTCCAAAAGATTGAAGAGGAGGGAACACTCCCAAAGACATTCTATGAGGCCACCATCACCCTGATATCAAAACCAGACAAAGATACCACCAAAAAAGAAAATTACAGGGCAATATATATCATGAATATAGATGCAAAAATTCTCAACAAAATAGTAGCAAACTGAATCCCAAAACACATAAAAATAATTACATACCACGTCAGAAGGAGGCAAGAATATACTATGGGAACAAGACAGTCTCTTCATCAAATGGTGTTGGGAAAGTTGGACAGCTGCATGTAAATCAATGAAATTAGAACACACCCTCTCACCATACACAAAAATAAACTCAAAAGGGCTTAAAGACTTAAACGTAAGACATTACACCATAAAACTCCTAGAGGAGAACATAGGCAAAAAATTTTCTGACATAAATTGTACCAGTGTTTTCTTAGGTCAGTATCCTGAAGCAATAGAAATAAAAGCAAAACTACACAATTGGGACCTAATCAAACTCACAAGTTTTTGCACAGCAAAGGAAACAACAAACAAAACAAAAAGAAAACCTATGAAATGGGAGAAAATATTTGATAATGATGTGAGCAACAAGGGCTTAATTTCCAAAACATACAAACGGCTCACATAACTGAACAAGAACAAAAAAACCAAATAACCCAATAGAAAAATGGGTAGAAGACCTAAACAGACATTTCTCAAAAGAAGACATACAGATGGCCAACAGGCACATGAAAAGATGCTCAACATCACTAATTATTAGAGAAATGCAAATCAAAACTACAGTGATGTACCACCTCACACACATCAAAATGGCCATCATTAAGAAGTCTACAAATGACAAATGCTGGAGAGGATGCAGAGAAAAGGGAACACTCCTACTCTGTTGGTGGGAATGTAAGTTAGTGCAGCCACTATGGAAAACAGTACAGAGGTTCCTCAAAAAACTAAAAATAGAGCTGCCATATGATCCAGCAATCCCACTCCTGGGCATATATCAGGACAAAAATATAATTCAAAAAAATACATGCATCCCTATGTTCATAGCAGCACTATTCACAATAGCCAAGACATGTCCATCAACAGATGAATGGATAAAAAGATGTGATACATATATAATGGAATATTACTTGGCCATAGAAAAGAATGAAATAATAATGCCATTTGCAGCAACGTGGATGGAACTATATAGATTATCATACTAAGTGAAGTAAGCCAGAAAGAGAAAGACAAATACCATATGATATCACTCATATGTGGAATCTAAAATACGACATAAGTGAACTGTTGTGTAACAGAAACAGACTCACAGACATAGAGAATAGACTTGTGGTGGCAAAGGGGGAAAGGGAGTGGGAAAAGGATGGAGTGGGAATTTGGGGATAGCAGATGCAGACTATTATATGTAGAATGGATAAACAACAAGGTCCTACTTGTTGTTCCCTTGCACAGGGAACTATATTCAATATCCTATGAGAAACCATAATGGAAAAAAATATTTAAAAATAATGTATATAATATATATGTATGTATATATATACGTGAATCACTTTTCTGCACAGCAGAAATTAACAGAACATCATAAATCAACTACATTTCAATTAAAAAACTACAATATATTTCAATAAAAACTATAATGAACAGCAAAAGGATAAGCATGAAAATGTAAACCAGGACATCAAAATCACAAAATCTTGGGTGAGGTGCATATAAAAGTGTAAATCATTTTGAATATGTTTGATCTTATATGACTATGAGTTTAAAGCAAGTAGATATAGTTTTGGGTCACATACTTGAAACCCAGGGTTACCACAAATCAAAAGCATTCAATAGATTCACTTAAACCAAAAAGAAAGGAACTCAGGCATACTAAAAAAGAAAACCATCAAACCACAGCAGGAAAAACAAAAAGAAGTAGAAATTAACAAAGAAGAACTATAAAACAACTGGAAAACAAGGTTTAAAATGGCAATAATTACATACCTATCAATGATAACTTTAAATATCAATGGACTAAATGCTCTGATCAAAAGACATAGGGTGGCAGATTGGATTAAAAACAAGAACGCGCAATATGCTGCCCAAGAGACTCACTTCAGGGCAAAAGACACACACAGATTGAAAGTGAGAGGATGGAAAAATAACTCATGCAAATGGATATGACAAAAACGCAGGGGTACCAATACAAATATCAGAAAAAATAGACTTTAAAACAAAGGCCATAAAGAAAGACAAAAAGGACATTATATCACAATAAAGGGATCAATACAAGAAGAGGATATCATACACATTAACATATATTCACCCAATACAGACAGGAGACATAAATATATAAAACAAATACTAACAGATATAAAGGGAGAAGTTAACAGGAATAAAATAACAGTAGGAGGGGCTTCCCTGGTGGTGCAGTGGTTAAAAATCCGCCTGCCAACGCAGGAAACATGGGTTAGAGCCCTGGTCTAGGAAGATCTCACATGCCACAGAGCAACTAAGCCTGTGTACCACAACTACTGAGCCTGCACTCTAGAGCCCGCAAGCCACAACTGCTGAAGCCACGTGCCTAGAGCCTGTGCTCTGCAACAAGACAAGCCACCATGATGAGAAGCCCATGCACCACAATGAAGAGTACTCGCTGCAACTAGAGAAAGCCCATGTGCAGCAACGTAGACCCAATGCAGCCAAAAATAAAATAAATAAACAAATTTTAAAAAAACATTAGGAAACTTTAACACCCCAGTGACATCAATGGACAGTTCACCCAGCCAGAAAATCAATAAGGTAACACAATAGACCAGCTGGACTTCATTGATATCTACATGACACTACATCCAAAAAAAACCCCTAATACACATTCTTTTCAAGCACGCATGGAACGTTCTCTAGGATACACCACTTACTGGGTCACAAAACAAGCCTTGACAAAATTAAGAGGATAGAAGTTATTCCAAGGACCCTTTGTGATCACAACGGTGTGAAACTAGAAATCAGCCACAGAAAGAAAACCGGGAAAAGAATGAACACATGAAGACTAAACAAGATGGTACTAAAAAACCAACAGGTCAATGATGAAATTAAATCAGGAAAGAGAAAGAAGTAAAAGGTATCCAAATTGGAAGGGAAGAGGTAAAACTGTCATTACTTGCAGATGACATGATACTCTATATTGAGAATCCTAAGGACTCCACACAAAAAATACTAGACCAAGTAAATAAATTAAGCAAGGTAACAGGATACAAGATTAATATACAGAAATCTGTTGCATTTCTTTTGTTTTATTGGAGTATAGTTGGTTTACAATGTTGTGTTAGTTTCAGGTGTGCAACGAAATGAGTAGGTTATACATATACATATATCCACTCTTTTTTAGATTATTTTTCCATATAGGCAAATAAAGAGTATTGACTAGAGTTCCCTGTGCTATACAGTAGGTCCTTATTAGTTATCTATTTTGTATATAGCAGTGTGTATATGTCAATCCCAATCTCCCAATTTATGCCTCCCCCCATTTCCCCCCTGGTAACCATAAGCTTTTTTTCTACATCAGTGACTCTATTTCTGTTTTGTAAATAAGTTCATTTGTACCATTTTTTTAGATTCCACATATAAGCGATATCGTATATTTGTATTTCTCTATCTGACTTACTTCACACTGTATGACAATTTCTATGTCCATACATGTTGCTGAAAATGGCATTATTTTGTTCTTTTTTGTGGCTGAGTAATATTCCATTGTATATATGTCCCACATCTTCTTTATCCATTCATCTGTCGATGGACACTTAAGCTGCTTCCATGCCCTGGCTATTGTAAATAGTGCTGCAATGAACATTGGGGTGCATGTATCTTTTTGAATTATAGTTTTCTTCTGATATATGCCCAGGAGTGGTATTGCAGGATCATATGGTAATTCTATTTTCAGTGTTTTAAGGAACCTCCATACTGTTCTCCATAGTGGTGACAGCAATTTACGTTCCCACAAACAGTGTAGGAGGATTCACTTTTCTCCACACCCTCTCCAGTATTTATTGTTTGCCAAATTTTTGATAATGGCCATTCTGACTGGTGTGAGATGATATCTCATTGTAGTTTTGATTTGCATTTCCCTAATGATTAATGATGTTGAGCATTCTTTCATGTGTTTGTTGGCAATCTGTATATCTTCTTTGGAGAAATGTCTATTTAGGTCTTCTGCCCATTTTTGGATTGGGTTGTTTGTTTTTCTGATATTGAGCTACATGAGCTGCTTGTGTATTTTGGAGATTAATTCTTTGTCAGTTGCTTCATTTGCAAATATTTTCACCCATTCTGAGAGTTGTCTTTTCATTTTCTTTATGGTTTCCTTTGTTGTGCAGAAGCTTCTAAATTTAATTAGATCAAATATGTTTCTTTTTGTTTTTATCTTCATTACTCTAGGAGGTGGACCTAAAAAGATCTTGCTGCGATTTATGTCAGAGAGTGTTCTGTCTATGTTTTCGTCTGAGAATTTTATAGTATCCAGCCTTACATTTACGTCTTTAATCCATTTGGAGGTTTTATTTTATTTTATTTTTTGTGGATTGTGTTAGAGAGTGTCATAGTTTCACTCGTTTCCATGTAGCTGTCCAATTTTCCCAGCACCATTTATTGAAGAGACTGTGTTTTCTCCATTGTATATTCTGGCCTCCTTTGTCATAGATTAGGTGACCGTAGGTGCATGGGTTTATCTCTGGACTTTCTATCCTGTTCTGTTGATCTATATTTCTATTTTTGTGCCAGTACCATACTGTTTTGATGACTGTAACTTTGTAGTATAGTCTGAAGTCAGGGCACCAGATTTCTCCAGCTCCATTTTTCTTCCTCAAGATTGCTTTGGCTATTCAGGGTCTTTTGTGTTTCTGTCCAAATTGTCAATTTTTCTGTTCTAATTCTGTGAAAAATGCCATTGGTAATTTGATAGGTTTGCATTGAATCTGTAGATTGCTTTGGGTAGTATAGTCATTTTGAAAATACTGATTCTTCCAATCCAAGAACATGGTATATCTCTCCATCTGTTTGTCTCATCTTTGATTTCTTTTGATAATATCTTACAGTTTTCTGCTTGCGGGTCTTTTGCCTCCTTAGGAAGGTTTATTCCTAGGTATTTTATTCTTTTTGTTGCAATAGTGAATGGGATTGTTTCCTTAATTCCTCATTCTAATCTTTCATTGTTAGTGTATAGGAATGCAAGAGACTTCTGCGTATTCATTTTGTAACCTGCAACTTTACGAGATTCATTGATTAGCTCTAGTAGTTTTCTGGAGGCATCTTTAGGATTCTCTATGTATAGTACCATGTCATCTGCAAAAAGTGACAGTTTGTCTCTTGTAACATTCTTTATTTTCACGTCTATTTTATCTGATATGAGTATAGCTACTCCAGCTTTCTTCTGATTTCCATTTGCATGGAATATCTTTTTCCATCCCCTCACTTTCAGTCTGTATGTGTCCCTAGGTCTGAAGTGGGTCTCTTGTAGACAGCATATAGATGGGTCTTGTTTTTGTATCCATTCAGCAAGCCTGTGTCTTTTGGTTGGAGCATTTAATCCATTCACGTTTAAGGTAATTATCGATATGTATGTTCCTATTCCCATTTTCTTAATTGTTTTGGGTTTGTTTTTGTAGGTCCTTTTCTTTTGTGTTTCCCACTTAGTGAAGTTCCTTTAGCATTTGCTGTAGAGCTGGTTTGGTGGTGCTGAATTCTCTTAGCTTTTGCTTGTCTGTAAAGCTTTTGATTTCTCCTTTGAATCTGAATGAGATTCTTGCTGAGTAGAGTAATCTTGGTTGTAGGTTCTTCCCTTTCATCACTTTAAGTATATCATGCCACTCCCTTCCGTCTTGTAGAGTTTCTGCTGAGAAATCAGCTGTTAACCTTATGGGAGTTCCCTTGTATGTTATTTGTCATTTTTCCCTTGTTGCGTTTAATAATTTTTCTTTGTCTTTAATTTTTGTCAATTTGATTACTGTGTCTTAGCATGTTTCTCCTTGGGTTTATCCTTCCTGGAACGCTCTGTGCTTCTTGGAGTTGGGTGGCTATTTCCTTTCCTATGTTAGGGAAGTTTTCTACTATAATCTCTTCAAATATTTTCTCTGGTCCTTTCTCTCTCTCTTCTCCTAGGACCCCTATAATACGAATATTCATGCGTTTAATGTTGTCCCACAGGTCTCTTAGGCTGTCTTCATTTCTTTTCATTCTTTTTTCTTTATTCTGTTCCTAGCAGTGAATTCCACCATTCTGTCTTCCAGGTCACTTATCCGTTTTTCTGCCTCAGTTATTCTGCTACTGATTCCTTCTAGTGTATTTTTCATTTCAGTTATTGTATTGTTCATCTCTGTTTGTTCTTTAATCTTCTAGGTGTTTGTTCTTTAATTCTTCTAGGTCTTTATTAAACATTTCTTGCATCTTCTTGATCTTTGCCTCCATTCCTTTTCTGAGGTCCTGGATCATCTCACTCTTATTATTCTGAGTTCTTTTTCTGGAAGGTTTCCTATCTCCACTTCATTTAATTGTTTTCCTGGGGACTTATCTTGTTCCTTCCTCTGGTACATAGTCCTCTGCCTTTTCATTTTGTCTATCTTTCTGTGAATGTGGTTTTCGTTCCAGAGGCTGCAGGTTTGTAGTTCTTCTTGCTTCTGTTGTGTGCCCTCTGGTGGATGAAGCTATCTAAGAGGCTTGTGCAAGCTTCCTGATGGGAGGGACTGGTTGTGGGTAGAGCTGGGTGTTGCTCTGGTTGAGAGAGCTCAGTAAAACTTTAATCCATTTGTCTGCTGATGGGTGGGCTGAGTTCCCTCCCAGTTGGTTGTTTGGCCTGAGGTGACCCAACACTGGAGGCTACAGGCTCTTTGGTGGGGTTAATGGTGGACTCTGGGAGGGCTCATGGCAAGGAATACTTCCCAGAACTTCTGCTGCCAGTGTCTTTGTCCCCCAGTGAGCCACAGCCACCACCGCCTCTGCAGGAGACCCTCCAACACTAGGAGGTAGGTCTGGTTCAGTCTCCTATGTGGTCACTGCTCCTTCCCCCTGGGTCCTGATGTGCACACTACTTTGTGTGTGCCCTCCAAGAGTGGAGTCTCTGTTTCCCCCAGTCCTGTTGAAGTCCTGCAATCTAATCCTGCTAGCCTTCAAAGTCTGATTCTCTGGGAATTCCTCCTCCCATTGCCGGACTCCCAGGTTGGGAAGTCTGACGTGGGGCTCAGAACCTTCACTCCAGTGGGTGGACTTCTGTGGTATAACGATTTTCCAGTTTGTGAGTCACCCACCCAGCATTTATGGGATTTGATTTTATTATGATTGTGCCCCTCCTACCATCTCATTGCAGCTTCTCCTTTGTCTTTGGATGTGGGGTATCTTTTTTGGTGAGTTCCAGTGTCTTACTGTTGATGATTGTTCAGCAGTTAGTTGTGATTCTGGTGCTCTCGCAAGAGGGAGTCCCATCCCCTCACTTTCAATCTGCATGTGACCCTAGGTCTGAAGTGGGTCTCTTTTCGACGGCATGTTTATAGGTCTTGTTTTTGTATCCATTCAGCCAGTCTATGTCTTTCGGTTGGAGTATGTAATCCATTTATTTAAGGTATTTATCAACATGTATGTTCCTATTCCCATTTTCTTAATTGTTTTGTGTTTGTATTTATATGTCTTTTTTCCTCCTTTTGTGTTTTGTTGTCTTCTCTTGTGATTTGATGACCGTGTTTAGTGTTGTGTTGGGTTGCTTTCTCTTTTTTATGTGTGTATTTATTGTATTTTTGTAGTTTGCATTACCCATGAGGTTTTGATATAGCAGTCTCTATATATACAAGGTTCTTTTAAGTTGCTGGGTCTCTTAATTTCAAATGCAATTCCCATTTCCTGCATTTGTACTCTCCTCATGGTTGCTGGTGTTGATATCATATTTGTGTGTGGATGATTTCCTACTTTTACTGTATGTTTGCCTTTACCAGTGAGCTTTCCCATTTGTGATTTTCTTGTTTCTAGTTTTGGCCTCTCTTCCCGCCTCCCCCCCCCCCCCAACCCCCAGCCTAGAGAAGTTCCTTCAGCATTTGATTCAAAGCTGGTTTGGTGATGCTGAATTTTGTTAGCTTTTGCTCGTCTGTAAATCTTTTGATTTCTCCATCAAATCTGAATGAGAGCCTTGCTTGGTTGTAGGTTTCTTGGTTGTAGGTTTTTCCCTTTCATCACTTTAAATATATCATGCCACTTCTTTCTGGCCTGCAGAGTTTCTGCTGAAAAATCAGCTGATAACCTTATGGGGATTCCCTTGTCTGTTATTTGTTTCTTTTCCCTTATTGCTTTTAATGTTTTTCTTTGTACTTAATTTTTGTTAATTTGATTAATATGTGTCTTGGCATGTTCCTCCTTGGGTTTATCCTGTATGGACCCTCTGTGCTTCTTGGACTTGACTATTTCCCTTCCCATGTTAGGGAAGTTTTCAACTATAATCTCTTCAAATATTTTCTTCGGCCCTTTCTCTTTCTCTTCTTCTTCTGGGACCGCCTATAATGCGAATGGTGGAGTGTTTCATGCTGTCCCAGAGGTTTCTGATACTCTCCTCATTTCTTTTCACCCTTTTTTGTTTTTTCTGTTCTATGGCAGTGATTTCCACCACTCTGTCTTCCAGCTCACTTATTAGTTCTTCTGCCTCAGTTATTCTGCTATTGATTCTTTCTTAGTGTATTTTTCATTTCAGTTATTGTGTTGCTCATCTGTTTGTTCTTTAAATCTTCTATCTCTTTTTTAAACATTCCTTGTATCTTCTTGTTCTGTGCCTCTATTTTTTCCGAGATTTTCGATCATCTTTGCTATCATTACTCTTAATTCTTTTTCAGGTAGATTGCCTATCTCCTCTTCATTTAGTTACTCTTGTAGGTTTTTATCTTGCTCCTTCATCTGCAACATATATCTCTGTCATCTCATTTTGTCTAACTTACTGTGTTTGTGATCTCCTTTCTGCAGGCTGCAGGACTGTACTTCCTCTTGCTTCTGATGTCTGTCCCCTGCTGGGTAAGGTTGGTCCTGGGGCTTGTGCAGGTTTCCTGGTGGGAGGGACTGATGCCTGCCCATTGGTGGGTGGAGCTGGGTCTTTTCCCTCTGGTGGGCAGGGTTGTGTCACATGGTGTGTTTTGGGGTGGCTGTGAGTTTAGTATGACTTTAGATAGCCTATCTTCTAATGGGTTGGTCTCTGTGCCTGTTTTGCTGGTTGTTTGGCCTGAGGCATTCCAGTACTGGAGTCTGCAGGCTGTTGGGTGGGCTGGGTCTTGTTGCCGATATGGGGACCTCTGGGAGAGCTCACACTGATTAATATTCCCTGGTGCCTCTACTACCAGTGTCCTTGCACCCACAGTGAGCCACAGCAAACCCCTGCCTCCCCAGGAGACCTTCCAAGACCCCTCGGTAGTTCTAGCCCAGGTTACTATGGAGGTACTACTTTGTGCTGGGTTCTAGTGCACCTGAGACCTTGTGTGCACCCTCCAAGAGTGGAGTCTCTGTTTCCCCCAGGCCTGTGGTGCTTCTGCCCTCAAGCCCCACTGGCCTTCAAGGCTAACTCTTCTGGGGGGTTTTCCTCTCATTGCCAGGCCCTAAAACTGTCTTGGAGGGCTATTTTTATGTGGGAAGGTCCCTGTGTAGCCTGTGTGGGTTAAATATGTTTTTTATTTTATTTTCTGGTGTGAGGGCGGTTTTCTGTATGGATGTCTGCCACCCCTTTCCTCAGTATATGCGGGCCATTATCCCCTTGATAGAGGGTTTGACTGGTGTTGTGGTGACCAGAACCTGCCCTGGATATTGAGTGGAGCCTCCCCTTGGCTCTGTGGTTGTCACTGCCCTGTCAGGGGAGGGTCTGCTCTCTAGTTGTTGTAGTAGAGGCTCCCAGATCTATTTCTTAGCTGTGTTTCTGATCTGCAGTGTGAGGTAGGTGGGATTGGAGCACTCCCACTGGGAGGGAAGTCACTGAGTATTCCTCCTCTGGAGCTGTTCACCTGTGAGTGTGCTCTGCTGTGTCACATTTTGTCCATTGTGTGGGCTCACAAAGTACACTGTTGTTGGCACTGCTCTTGGTCCCACCTTAACCGTGGGTATGTTGGCACTTGGCCCTAGTGACTCTCAGGCATTGTTTTCACCAGGCCACTGGTTGAGACCACTGAATTCAGGTCCCAGGACTGCAGTAGTCATGCACCTGGACCCACTGTGGGAGATATGGAGGCAGCTCAGACTCTGGCCTTGCCCAACCCCCACATGTACATGCCCACAAAGCCCACAGCTGCTAAAGCCAGAGCCATCTCAGCTGTGGAAGCACTTCGTTGTCCACTCAAATGTTCCACAGGTGCTGAATTTATGAAGCCATCAGCGAAGGTGTAACTCTGCAGTTCACGCAGCTGCAAGGAGAGATTTCAGCTCTTCATCCTTAGCCACACGGCCCCTGGGGCTCAGCTCTGGTTTCAGCCCCACCTCTGTGTGCAGGCCACCAACTGGCAAATGCTTCCAAGGATGCTGGAGCACACAAGCCTGTCAGGCAGGGGGCGGGGTGTGGGAGAGGTGGTGATTGGGGCGAGCAGGCTGCCCAGGCGGGGAAGGGGCGGAGGAGATAATGGCCAGTGTTGCACAAGCCCACTCCAGCGGGAGCCCTCCTTAGTGCCCATGGAGGCAGGGGCCAGCCATGGGCAGAGAGGCTGAAATGGTGGCTCCACCCTTTGCATGTCACTGAACAATGGCGCTTTGCTTCTATGGCAGTCTGGGCTTCCTCCATGAGCATTCCCAGTTGCAGAGCTCCTCACTCCTGTCCCCTCAGGCTGTCTCCTCACAGCAAACAGCAGTCCCTTCCCTGCATCTGCTCTCCAAACCCCATGTTCCAGCACCCAACCCCTGTGCACAACGGTGGACACCTTTCTCAGGCTGGGGCATGCAGGGCTGTGGCACAGACCATCTGTGTAGGTCTCACTCTGTCCTGCCTGCCACAGGCAGGTTGCTGTGCTCTCCTCCGAGCCCCCAAAGCTCCCCTTCTGTCCCAGCTGATCTCACCACCAGTGAGGGGGCTTCCCTGGATGCAGGAATCTCTCCTTTCCCTCAGGTCCCCACCAGGAGTGCAGGTCCTGACCCGCTTCCTCTCCTCTTTCTTTTCCTTGTTTCTTTCGTCCTACCCAGTTATGCAGGGATCCTTCTTGTCCTTTTAGGTGTCTGAGGTCCTCTGTTAATGTTCAGCATGTGCTCTGTGAGAACTGTCCCATTTGTAGATGCATTCTTGATGCATTTGTGGGGAGAGATGAACTGCACATCCTCCTATTCCTCCACCATCTTGACTCCAGTTCCAGAAAACATAATCTTAAACTGAAGAAATTTCCTCATCCTGCTCAGTGGGCTTGGCTTGTCCAGCCACAGGGACAGGAAGGACCAGAGGACCTCCAGCCCCAGGAAGCTGCCCACCACCAGCAAACTGCATAAGAGGAGCTGGATCTTCAGCCTCATCTTCCTCCAGTGGTGAGAAGCACACAGCCTGGTGCAGCCACTGCCACTGTTCTCCCCTCCCTCCTTCCCCCTCCATGCTCCCCACCTCCTCCCGCCCCCACTGCCCAGCGGCCCTGTTGCATTTCTTTGCACTAACAATGAGATATCAGAAAGAGAAAGTTTTTTTAAATCCTATTTCAAATTGCATCAAAAAGAATAAAATACCTAGGAAGAAACTTAACCAAGGGGGTAAAAGACCTATATGATAAAAACTATAAAACATTGGTAAAGGAAATTGAAGATGATTTAAAGAAATGGAAAGATAGCCCATGCTCTTCAACTGAAAGAATTAATATTGTTAAAATGGATATACTACCCAAAGCAATTTACAGATTTAATACAACCCCTATCAAAATATCCATTACATTTTTCACAGAACTAGAACAAATAATCCTAAAGTTTATATGGAACCACAAAAGACCCAGAACTGCTGAAGCAATCCTGAGGAAAAAGAACAAAGCTGGAGGCATAACCTTTCCAGACTTCCGACTATAGTACAAAGCTACAGGAATCAAACAGCACAGTACTGGCACAAAAACAGACATACATTTCAATGGATCAGAACAGAGAGCATAGAAATAAATCCACACACCTACAGTCAATTAATCTATGACAAAGGAGGTAAGAATATACAATGGAGAAAGACAGTCTCTTTAACAAGTGGTGCTGGGAAAGTTGGACAGTTGCACATAAATCAATGAAATTAGAACAATCCTCACACCATACACAAAAATAAACTCGAGGGACTTCCCTGGTGGTGCAGTGGTTAAGTATCCACCTGCCAATGCAGGGGACAGGGTTTGATCCCTGGTCCGGGAAGACGCCACATGCCATGGAGCAACTAATTCTGTGCACCACAACTAGTGAGCCTGTGCTCTAGAGCCCGTGAGCCACAACCACAACTACTGAAGTCTGCATGCCTAGAGCCTGTGCTCCACAACAAGAGAAGCCACAGCAATGAGAAGCCCATGTGCAGCAATGAAGAGTAGCCCCCACTCGCCACAACTAGAGAAAGCCCACACGCAGCAACAAAGACCAAACGCAGCCAAAAATTAATTAATTAATTAATTAATAATTTTAAAAAAACTTGAAATGGCTTAAAGACTTAAACCTAAGGCGTGACACCATAAAACTCCTGGAAGAGATCATAGGCAAAACATTCTCTGACATAAATCATAGCCATATTTTCTTATATCAGTCTTCCAAGGCAAAAGAAATAAAAGCAAAAACAAACAAATGGGGGAGTTCCCTGGTTGCCTAATGGTTAGGATTCTGGGCTTTCACTGCCATGGCCCAGGTTTAATCCCTGGCTGGGGAACTGAGATCTCACAAGCCATGCAGCATGGCCAAATAAATAAATAAATAAACAAATGGGACCTAATTCAACTTACAAGCTTTTGCACAACAAAGGAAACCTTCAACAAAATGAAAAGACAACCTACGGAAATGCAGAACATATTTGCAAATGATGTGACCAACAAGGGGTTAATATCTGAACTATATAAACAGCTCATACAACTCAATATCAAAGAAACAACCAACCTAATCAAAAAATGGGCAGAAGACAGAAATAGACAGATGGTCAATAGGCACATGAAAAGATGCTCAACATCACTAATTACTGAAGAAATACAAATCAAAACCAGAGTGAAGTATCACCTCACAAGAGTCAGAAAGGCTATCATCAAAAAGTCTACAAATAATAAATGCTGGAGAGGGTGTGGAGAAAAGGGAATACTTGTACACTGTTGGAGGGAATGTACATTGGTGCAGCCACTATGGAAAACAGTATGGAGGTTCCTTTAAAAACTAAAAATAGAAGTACCATATGACCCAGCAATCCCCCTCCTAGGCATATATCTGGAAAAGACAAAAACTATAATTCAAAAAGATACATGCACCCCAATGTTTACAGCAGCAGTATTTACAATAGCCAAGACATGGCAATGACCCAAGTTCCCAAAAATAAATGATTCACTTAAGAAGATGTGGTATATACATACAATGGAATACTACTCAGCCATAAAAAGGATGAAATTTCCATTTGCAACAACATGGATGGACATAGAGAATATTATACATAGTGAAGTAAGTCAGAGAAAGACAAACATTATATATCACTTATATGTAGAATCTAAAAAATAGTACAAATGAATCTGTGTACAAAACAGAAACAGGCTCACAGACATAGAAGACAAATTTATGGTTACCAAAGGGGAAAGGGAGGGGGCAAGGGATAAATTAGGAGTATGAGATTAAAAGATACAAAAATAGATAAGCAACAAGGATTTACTGTAGAGCACAGGGAAAGATATTCAGTTTCTTATCATAACCTATAATGAAAAATAATCTGAAAAAAACATGTATATATAACTGAATCACTTTGCTGTACACCTGGAACTAACACAGTCTGTTAAGTCATCTATATTTCAATTAAAAAAAAGGAAATCTCATGAGAACCTGACCTAATATTATGTGTTGATGTATCATACTTGAAAATGAAAGCTGGCGGTTATCAAGCAGCATATGTTGTCATTAATTTAAGCTTGCCTTTGAAATACAGTCTTCTACTGGAAGCAAAAACAACACAGATAGCAGAACGTGTATTTACTTGAGCTTGTCAACTAACCGAAGACCAGAGTGTAAAAAGATATACACAATGAAGGTTGCTTTTGGAGCAGTGAATACCTTTGGAATTCTTCGAAAGCAAAGGAGTTTCTCACCTCTGATAGAGCCCCCATCAAAAACTAAAAACAAGTTGAAGAACTCTTACATGTACTCTTAGTTCCTAGAGAGGTGGCTATTATAAAGATTGAGTCCCATACAAAACGAGGTAATATGGAACTAAAAGAAATGCACTAGCAGATCATTATGCCAAACAAGTAGCCTTAGCCAAGTTAATTATTTCAACTAAACCCTCAAAGGATAAATTTCTGGAGTGATTCAAATAAATAATATAAAATATCAATATTTATTTAGTCCCTGATTTGGAAAAGAAATATTTAAAAACATCTCTTTGTACCCTTGAATGAGATAATGTGGTGTTTCCAAGAAAATCACATGGTGGCATGAAATGAATTCAAATGGATATTAATAAAATTTCTCCATGAAACTACTCATTATGGTACAAATTGGCTACTATTTTAAAATCAATGTTGGTGGGTAAACTTTAAAAAGACAGCTGAGTTTATTCAGGGTCATTTGTACCCTGTCAAAAACATAATCCTGCCATTTGCAGCAATATGGATGGACCTAGAGATTATCATATTTAGTGAAGTAAGTCAGACAGAGGAAGACAAATATCATATGATATCACTTATATGTGGAATCTAAAACCATGATATAAATGAACTTATTTACAAAGCAGAAATAGACTCACAGACATAGGAAGCAAACTTATAGTTACCAAAGGGGATAGCGGCGGGGGTGGTAGTGGTGGATAAATTAGGAGCTTAGGATTAACATATACACACTACTATATATAAAATAGATAAACAACAAGAACCTACTGTATAGCACAGGAACTATACTTGATATCTTGTAATATTCTATAATTGAAAAGAATCTGAAAAAGAATGTATATGTAAAACTGAATCACTTTGCTGTACACTTGAAACTAACACAACATTGTAAATTAACTATACTTCAACTTAAAAAAAGAAGACATAGAAAAAAAAAACCCATAATCCTGGAAAAATGGTAAAAGTGGGACATGGCCAGGAACCAAGCCTCAAGGGCTCTTTGAAGACATTAGAAGGATTTGATCTAGCTTATACGCTCCATGGGATTTGAATATGTTTTAGTTATTAGGTGTGTCCTTTCTATATGGGTTGAATCATTTCCTTACTGGAAAGTTACAGCCTTTACAGTTGCTGGAAAACCTCTTAATTTTGTGTTTTCAGCCTAGGGTATGCAAACTTTTATATCAAGTAACCAGGACACACATTTTACAGAAACCATTATAAAAGAGCTCTGTAAAGTGATACTCTTTCTTAAAAAACTATTCTCTTTCCACCCAAAATCCCCTGGTAAGGTTGAAATAACCAGAAGAATCCTTAAAATTTGCAAAAATTTCAGAAACCATTGAACTTCCTTAGCCAAATGTACTCACATAACCATATGGCCCACTCCCTCAGGGACACATTGATTATCCCCTTATGAAATGGAAGGTATATGTGTTTAGGAATTTCATTTCTGATACTACTACTCTTTCCTGCTGCATGAATATACGGCAAAATAGTCTATGGGACTCATATACTGTGCTCAGTGCTATAACCAACAGGTCACACATCTTCCTAAACAGTCCTAAAAGTCTCTTCATGATCTTCAACCAAGAGGTTTACCTACTGGAAGAGATACCAGAGAAGAACTGTTCTTTTGTAGTCCAACTTTAATGAGATATAATTTACATATAACACCGTGTTAAGTTTAAGGCATACAGTGTGATGATTTGATACACATATATATTGTGACAGGATGACCACAATAAGGTTAGTAATACATCACAATCACCTCACATAATTACCACTTTTTTTGTGGCAAGAACATTTAAGATCTATGCCTATAGTAATTTTCAAGTACATAAGATAGTATTGTTAACTATAGCCACTATGCTATACATTAGATCACCCAAACTTATTCATCTTATACCTGGAAGTTTGTACCCTTTGACCAACATCGTCCCATTTCCCACATGCTGCAGACTCTAGCAACCATTCTACCAATATTTCTATAACTTTGCTTTTTTCAGATTCCACATATAAATGAGATCATGGTATTTGTCTTTCTATGTCTGACTTATTTCACTTAGCATAATGCCCTCAATATTCATCCATATGGTTGCAAGTGGCAGGATTTTCTTATTTTTCATGGCTGAGTAATATTCCATTATGTGTGGAATGTTCTTTATTCATTATTCAATTGATAGACACATAAGTTGTTTTCTTGTCTTGGTTATTATGAATAATGCTGGAATGAACATGGGAGTGCAGATATTTCTTTGAGGTAGTGATTTTACTTACATTGAGTATATACCCAGAAGTGGGATTTCTGAATCATATGGTAGTTCTATTATCAATTTTTTGAGGAACCTCCACACTGTTTTCCATAGTGGTTCTACCAATTTAAATTCCCAACAACTGTGCACAAGGATTCCCTTTTCTTCACATCCTCACCAACATTTACCTCTTGTCTTTTTGATAATGATCATTCCAACAGGAGCTTGGTGATATCTCATTGTAGTTTTGATATGCGTTTCTCTGATCATTAGTAATGTTGAGCAGGTTTTCATGTACTTGTTGGCCATATGTATGTCTCCTTTCAGAAAATGTGTGTTCAGGTCCTTTGTCCATTGTTAATTGGATTATTTGGGTTGTTTTAATTTTTGTTGTTGTTACTGAGTTGTAAGAATTCCTTACATATTTTTATATTAATATCTTAAGACATAAGATTTGCAAATATTTACTCCCATTCTCTAGATTGCCTTTTCATTTTGTTGATGGTTTTCTTTGTTGTGCAGAAGCTTTTTAGTTTGATGTAGTCCTACCTGTTTATTTTAGCTTTTGTTGCCTATACTTTTGGATTCATATCCAAAAAATCATTGCTAAAATTAATTTCAAGAGGATTTTCCCCTATGTTTTCCGCCAGGAGTTTTTACAGTGTCAGGCCTTAAATGTAAGTCTTTAATCCATTTTGAGTTATTCTTTGTGAGTAGTGTAATATAAGGGACCAAGTGCACTCTTTCACATGTGAATATCTAGTTTTCCCAACACCATTTATTAAGGAGATTATTCTTTCCCCATTGAGTATTCTTGGCTATCATGTCAAGTATTAGTTGACCATATATGCATGAGTTTATTCCTGGTCTCTTGATTCTGTTCCATTGGTTTAAGTGTCTGTTTTTATGCCAGTACCATACTGTGTTGATTACTATAGATTTGTGATATAGTTTGAAATCAGGAAGTGTGACACCTCCAGCTTTGGTCTTTCTCAGGATTGCTTTGGCTATTCAAGGTTTTTTTGTGGTTCCATACAAATTTTAGGTTATTTCTATTTCTGTGAAAAATGCCATTGAAATTTTAATAAGATTGCATTGTACCTATAGACCACTTTGGATTCTGTGGACATTTTAATAATATTAATTGTTCCAATCCAAGAACACAGAATATCTTTCCATTCATTTACATCTTCAATTTCTTTCATCGTTTTATAGTTTTCAGTGTACAGATCTTTCACCTTCTTGGTTAAATTTATTCCTAAGTATTTTACTGTTTTTGATGCTATCATAAATGGGATTGTCTTCTTTATTTCTTTTTCAGACAGTTTGTTATTAATGTATAGAAATACAATGGATTTTGTATGTCAATTTTGTATCCTGTAAATTTACTGAATTTGTTTATAAGTTCCAACAGTTTTGTGGGGGAGTCTTTAGGATTTTCTATATACAAAATCATATCATCTGCAAACCTAGACAATTTTGCTTTTTTCTTTATGATTTGGATGCCTCTTATTTTGTTTTATTGCCTGATTGCTTTGGCAAGGAATTCCAATACTATGTTGGATAGGAGTGGTGAGAGTGGGCACACATGTCTTGCTCCTGATCTTAGAGAAAAAGCATTCAAACTTTCACCACTGAGTATGATGTTAGTTGTGGGCTTGTCATTTATGTCTTTTATTATGTTGAAGTCTGTTCCTTCTATACCCAATTTGTTGAGGGTTTTTATCATGAAAGAATGTTGAATTTTGTCATTTCCCCCCTGTGTATCTATTGAGATGATCACATGGTTTTATTTTTCATTCTATCAATGTGGTGAATCACATGTATTGATTTGTGTATGTTGAACTAACCTTGAATCCCAGAGATAAATCCCACTTGATCATGGTGTATGATCCTTTTAATGTGTTGTTGAATTCATCTTGCTAGTATTTTATTGAGAGTTTTTGCATCTATCATTGGGGATATTAGCCTATTGTTTTCTTTTCTTGTAGTGTCTTTATCTGGCTTTGTTATCAGGATAATGCTGGACTCATAAAATTAGATTAGGAGTGTTTCCTCTTCTTCAACTCTTTGGAAGAGTTTGAGAAGGATTGGCATTAATTCTTTAAATGTTTGGTAGAATTCACCAGTGAAACCATCTGATCCTGGGTATTTCTTTATTGGGAGATTTTTGTTTACTGATTCAGTCTCCTTACTCATTATTTGTCAGTTCAGATGTTTTATTTCTTCATTTCAATCTTGGTAGGTTGTATGTTTCTAGGAATTTATCCATTTCTTCTAGGTTATCCAATTTTTGGCATATAATTTTTCATAGTATTCTATGATTCTTTGTATTTATGTAGTATCAGTAATAATGTCTCCTCTGATTTCTGATTCTACTTATTTGAGTGTTTCCTTTTTTTTCCTTAGTTATACTAGCTAAACATTTGCCACTTTCATTGATCTTTTCAAAAAAACAGCTCAGTTTTGTTGATTTTTTCCTATTGTTTTTCTAGTTTCCATCTCATTTAATTCTACTCTGATTTTTGTTATTTCCTACCTTCTGCTAACTTTGGGGTTAGCTGTTTTTTTCCCTAGTTCTTTGAGGTACACCTCAAGGTTGTTTATTTGAAAACTTCCTTTTTTCTGAGTGTAGGTGTTTAGGTGTTTATCACTATAGATTTCCCTCTTAGTACTGCTTTTTCTGCATCCTATAAGTTTTGGTATATTGTTTTCCATCCTAAATGGTCTCAAGATTTTTTTAAATTTCCCTTTTGATTTCTTCTTTGATTCATTGGGTGTTCAGAAGTGTGGTGTTTAATTTCCACATATTTTTGAATTATCCATTTTTCCTCTTTTAACTTTTTTCTAATTGTATAACATTGTGGTCAGAAAATATATTTGGTATGATTTCAATCTTCTTAAATTTTGTAATTGTTCTGTGACCTAACATATGATCTACCCTAGAGAATGTTCCATGTGCATTTGAGAATGTGTATATGCTGCTGTTGCATGGAATACTCTATCTATGTCTGTTAGGTACACTTGGTCTAAAGTATAATTCAAATCCAATGTTTCCTTATTGTATATCTTATTGATATAACAGAATATTTTAAGCTGATAACAACTTAACTTTGATCACATACAAAAACTCTACCTTTTTACTCCCTGCCACATAGTTTATGCTTTTGATGTCATAATTTACCTCTTTTTATATTGTGTATTCATTAATAATAATTGTGGCTATTGTTATTTTAATACTTTTGTCCTTTAACCTTTGCATTAGAGTTAATCGATTAATATACCACCATATTACAGTATTAGTATATTCTGAATTTCAATCTATACTTACCATTACCCTAGTTTGTTATATTTTCATGTTTTCGTGTTACCAATTAGTGTCCTTTCATTTCATCTTGAAGAGTTCCTTTCAGCATTTCTTGTAAAGTAGGTCTAATTATGATGAACTCCCTCAGCTTTTGTGTATTAGGGAAAGTCTTTGTCACTCCTTTATTTCTGAAGGACAACTTTGGCTGGGTAAAGTATTCTTCATTGACATTTTTTTCTTCCAGCAATTTGCATATATCATTCCACTCTCTACATAGGCATTCCCTTTATATGAGGAGGTTTCTTTTCTCTTATTCCATCTAAAATTCTCTCTGTCTTTGATTTAGACAATTTAAAAATATATATATCTTGGAGAAGATTGTTTGGGGTTGAGATGTGGGGGATGGGGTACTTATGAATCAAACAAACTTTGATGTCCAAACCTTTCTCCAGATTTGGGATATTCTCAGCCATTATTTCTTTAAATAAGCTTTCTGACACTTTTTCCCTGTCTTCTCCTTCTTGGACTCCAGTAATGCATAGATTGTTTCTCATAATAGTATCCCATAGTTCATGTAGGCTTTCCTCACCACCTTTCTTTCTTTTCTTTCTTTCTTTCTTTCTTTCTTTCTTTCTTTCTTTCTTTCTTTCTTTCTTTCTTTCTTTCTTTCTTTCTTCCTTCCTTCCTTCCTTCCTTCCTTCCTTCCTTCCTTCCTTCCTTCCTCTTCTCTGCCTGGATAATTTCAAATGATCTGTTTTCTACTTTACAGATTCTTTCTCCTGCTTGATCCAGTCTTCTGTTGATGTTCTCTATTGCATTTTTCATTTTATTTATTGTATTCTTCAGCTCAAGAATTTCTGTTTGGTTCTTTTTTTTTTAACATCTTTATTGGAGTATAATTGCTTTACAATGGTGTGTTAGTTTCTGCTTTATAACCAAGTGAATCAGTTATACATATACATATGTTCCCATATCTTTTCAAATGAGACCATAGGGAACTACAGCTAATGGTATTTACACTTGTGTCTACATGGACAAGTGACCTTAAACAAATGACCTGTGACTTTGCTTTTGTCCCAGAAAAAGAACCACTTATTAGAACTATTGATCAGATCCTGGGAATTATGAGTTTGAATTTAACAATCTTTGTAGGACAATGTGCCAAATGTTTACCACCTGGAATTAATTAATAGAAATTCACTTTTTTTTTAGTTTAAACAAATTGTTTAAATGTAAAAAAAGAAAGAAATTTATATATGTAACCTAGCTAATGTAAGGCCTTTTCCAGACCTTATATCATGAACAATTCCTTTTTCCTGGATTTCCATGTGCCTCTAACAGACATTACTTCTTTGTGGCTAGGACACTTGGTCCTGTTTGTCTCAGACTAACATCTCATGCACCTTAGGAAGAGTATTCTGAGACTTGTCTGTACAAAAAGACCCTAATTCTATACATCTGCAAGGCTGAAATTCTGACTCAGATGTGAACTTCAAAATGAGGCCACCCTTGATTATTCAAGCATTCTACCTGAGGGAATTACTGAATCATTGTTTATGTGAATAATCAGAGCAGTATACCCAGTAATGGAAATCATACAAATAGAAAAAAACTGTGAGACACTTACCACTAACTTTGGCAGAAGTTATTAATACCACCTCTGCCCCAGATAGAATACAGGTTAGTCTCATTTTGGCATGAGTAGTGACAATCTCATTACTCTAGATTTCTTTTGGGCTAGTCATGTGCCATCACTAATACTTCTTGCTGTATTTGGATCAATGAGACAGACAAGGCAGTACAGGCTACACTTTGCCTTAAGGAAAAAGCTACTTGGATCTTTAAGGTTGATCATCATGGCCTATGGGAATTGTTCTCTTGGCCTGAGTTGAGCAATTGGAGTTCTGGGTTCCAAAGCATCATACAGAGAGGTAGCACAAGAGGGGTTTGGAGTAAGTGAGGAGCTGGAAAGGTAGTGTGAGCAGGGACAGGGGATTTAGAGCAGGTGGAAAGTGAGTATAGAAAGGTAGTGTAACCTTGATCTGAGCAGAGATCTGTAGAGGCTGCAGGAATGGAAGTCTGAAGGGAGAAGAAAGAGACAGCACTAGCAAGAACTGGAGGGAGGGCCAGAGCAGAGAAGCAGTGCAAGTGGAGTTCAAAGTGGGTTGGGGAGCTAAGAGGCGGTGCAAACCAGGATGAGGCTAATAGTAGTTGAGAGCTAGCAGAAGCAGGTATAGGGAACCAGAACCGAGAAGTAGTGACAGCCGGGGCTGGAGAGAAAGTGCAACCTGGGATCTCGGCAGGAGCTTAGCAGAGATGTAGCCCCAGGAGTAGCTACAGAACGGTGGATGGATGGGGTGTGTAGACTGGAGGTAGCGCTGACCAGAGAGGAGTGGGTTCCTGGTGGGTGAGAGAAGTAATGCTGGGGCTGAGGAGGGGTAAATTGGAATTGGAGGCCGTTTTGGAGAGGAAGCACGAGTGAGGAACAGAGAAGTATCTTGAATAGATGTTGGGGCTGGTTTGGGGTCTGAGAGGTAGCAAGATCGGGTATGAAGCGGGTATGAGAGGAGATGTAGAATGATTGGGATCACGTTGAGGTGGAGGCTGGGGGTAGGAGGGAGAATGGAAAGAGAAGGTCAGAGAAATAGTGAGAGCTGGCAACTGGGGATGGGAGAGGGTGGTGGAGAGAGGACCTGAGGGGTAGTTGGGAGAGGTATCACAAGTGGGAGCCCAAGCAAGGCAGGACAAGCTGCATTGACCTGGGCTTTGCTGTCAAAGGCCCTTAGAAAACTGGACTTAGGGGGTTTTGTTACAGTCATGGCATCTGTTATTCTAATGCATCAACAAGGAAAGACATAAAACCAAATAGTGTCGAGGACTGGCACTCCCGATTGCTCCCAAGAGCGTGAAGAGATGTCTATACTCTGAGAGACATATATCTAGCAGGGACTAGGGAACATGAAGTCTCAGTTTTTGAAAAGCCTGACACAAACAGAGATAGCAGAGGCTGAACCTCTGGGGCACAGCAAGAAAGTGATAACTTGGCCTCTCTGTTGTAAGCACCTCTGGAATAACCAGGTCATGCTCTACGACTTGTATCAATCTTTCCATTTCCTTCTTTCTCAATCTCCCCCCTTCTCTTTTATCCCTTCTCCCCACTAATGTAAAAAACTTATCACCTTCCCCTGGGAAAGGCCGGCTGTTGCCTCCTTCACTGTTCTTGAACAACACACAGCAGTTATACAACCACACCATGATTCTCTCATAGGTCCTTTCTTACCCTGCAGTGGTCTAGAGCTAATTTGTGAAAATGACCAGGTGATATGTGGTACTCTGCACTTTGGTACAAGGTTGAAAATGCCCTGGTACTGAATGCAGTGTGCCTTTTCCCTACCCTATACTCTCCCACTTTTTTCCTTAGAGGGAATCTTGCCATTGCTGACCTCCTGGGACGCATTGGGCTGATGATCATTAAGTGCTCAAGTGACTACATCCATATTGAAAAACCAGCTATCAGTGCTGGTTCTGTCAAGTATGTTTCTAACAGATAACTTTCTCCTCCTTGTTTAGTGGGATCTTGGCCATCACTGTTGACCTCTACATATCTCTGCACAATGCTTTTACCTACCAAGTGATTTGCACCATGCCCCATACCTTAGGAATATTAAGCAGGGTATAGTTCATCTGAGTGGCTCTTGGTTTGTTTCCAGTAATGGGCTGGAATTGTCTAGACCACCCTGATTCCTGCAGTGTGTCCATTTGTTTGAGAAAAGACAATACTTGGTTGTGTACTTCTTGACTGTCTTCATTCTCATGCTTCAAATCTATATTCAGATCTCCTACTCCTTCCATCACCAAGCCTAGGAGATCCTGTGTCAGTGTCAGGATCTAGGTCAGGTTCAGGACAGCCCAAGCCAGAGTGGCTTCATCTGAAACTTCAAGTGCATCACCACTGTCTCCCTGGTACTGGGCCTGTTTACTGGATGGACATGTCCTGCTCATCAGAGATGCCTCATATCCCTGGCTTCCCAACACCTCTATGGCCCTGACAACTACCTTCCATTCAGTCATCATTCCCATCACCTACAGATTTCAAAATGCAGAAATCCAGAGGACAGTCATCCATTTCTTCAATAGCTACTTCTACATCCACCTGTACATCCTTTTATGCAGAGTTCCTGGGTGGGCTTGTGGTATCAAGAAATCATTTTTCTGGGGGCTCCATCAAATCAGAATGTGTTGAGGGGTTGCCTGGGATAAGTTCTGGAATCCAAATGGTTGGGACACAGGCTATTAGGGTCATGCTGCAGAGCCACCTCCTGTGTGAGAGAGGAGACTGTGGCAAAGTCCCTGGAGACCAGTGCTAGGATAGAAGGAGGAGGAGAGAGTAATAGAGTATGAGGTGGAAGGGGGAAGGGTAATGGAAAGGAAGTAGGGGGGAATAAGTCATCTTCTTGCACAGAGGCAAAGAAGACATTCCAGATGATAGAATCTCTCCTCTTCAAGCATGTTGCTCCTTCACTTTCTTGTTCTCTGGGTCCAGAAAAACAGTTTTGGAGAAGGCCCCAGTTGGCTTCTAACCTCTATCTATTTACTTCTGTCTCTGTGTATTTGTGCCTATTGTAAATGCTGTTTGGGTGTGTATGTGTATACATGAATGCCTCCATGATTGGGGGATTCCTGGGGTGAGGCGGTACAGGGCAAAGAGTGGTATTGTTTTATCCCTTTTCCCCCTTCTCTTTCCAATGTTTAAGAGGAACTGTATTTATTAGTTTTATGCTCTCACTTTCAGTTTTATCTAGTGTCCTCTTTCAGTATCAGCCAGAATGAAAAGCTCACATCTGGGAAGAGATGGACTGAAGCATGGTGGTGTGGGTGAGGACGCAGGCGGGAAGCCATTCCCAGATATCCCAGCCTGTGCCAAGAAAGGCTTCAGGCTGCTGAATAGCCACCTCAGAACTGACTAGTCTTCCTCTACATCCAAATTTCTGCCCAAGTACTTGGAAAGATTTACTCCTTCTTGGAGTCCCTAAGAAGGGGCAAGATCAGATTCCCAGGACTGCCTTCCATCCTGTTCCAGAGGGTGTCCTTTTTCGGAGCAAATAAAACAGTGGAAAAAACCTTGTGAATGAAACTTTCAGCTTTTCCTCCCCTGCCCCATGAATGTATCAGGAATCCTTAATGGAGATCCCCTACTGGCCCAGGGCTCAAGGAGGAAGTGGGGAGTGGGAGGGGAGAGAAGCAAGCTGAAAAGGCAGAAAGTAAATGAGAAAGCAGGGAAGAAAAAACATTCTTAGTTTGACTACCCTTCCCTTCCCACCAGCCCTACCAGTAACTATACACAGACATCTATTGAATACATAACTTTCTACAAACCTCTGCAAGTCTCAGCCTTATCAGGCAACCTCCTCTCCTCACAGTCTCCCCCTTCCCCTTTTGTCTCTCATCTCACACTTTTTGCCATAGAAATGAAGTACCCTTTACATTTCTAGGTTTCATTTCTATTCTGGCCACTCTGTAACCTCACTGAATGCAATAGAATTAAACCTCGAGGTTGAGAAGGGTGGGGGGCCTGGTGAGGGTGAGAAGGGGCTGTGCCACACTGCCCACACGTCTACCACCAAGTTATAGCTAAAAGCATCAATTTCATGACCTTGAGAACACAGAGGTCATTTTAAGGGACCCCAAGAGTGTGCCTACAACTTTCTCTTTCCCAAGGAAGGCTGTTTTCACTTACCACCTTGCAGGCCATTGAAGGCCAGCCCACAGAGTGGCAGTGAGCACTTTGTCTGGAAAATTGGCCTACTTAATGAGATTCTAGAGTCTGTATAGCTGTCATTTTCTTTCTATGTGTGTGTGTTGGTAAGGTTTCATAGCGTTTGAATGCAGACATTATAATATGTATTTTCAAAGAAGGTGACGTAGCCCCATTTCCTCCCCACAGCTGGCTCATTTAAAAGCTCTGAAACTCTATGGTGCATATACTATTGAAAAATTCATAAATTTTTTAATTAGATATAAAATAAGCTACAAGGATATATTGTACAACACGGGGAATATAGCAAATATTTTATAATAACTATAAATGGAATATAGCCTTTAAAATTTGTGAATCACTAATAAATAAATAAGAATTCACAAAGTTTTAATCTTTATCAAACCTCATCCACTTTTCTATTTGCCATTCTGCTTTTTGTCTTATCACTTTGGCACCTTTATTTTTCTAATGAATGACTGGTTTGATTTTTGTTTCCCACCTCTTTATTTCACTTTGCTAGAGGTCTGTGATGATCCTGGAGTTTGCCAGGACTATGCCAGGGCCTCACACGGAGTGCAGCTTGTAACATGTCTAATAAAATCATCTTTGGGAAAGTCCACTTTACTTGATCCTGGAGATTCAATTGTTCCTCACCCCCCTCCTGTTGTGTGTGGCAAGCCGCAGGCCTGGTGACTTTTAAGAACTTGAGGGTGGGGTTTTGGAGAGGAGATGTGGGCTTAAGCTATCAGTTTGAGAAGGATCTACAAAGACAAAGAGAGCACCCAGGCAATATATCAGCCAGCCCCAGTAGTGTGCTGACTTAACAACCAGCAGTCTGAAAAATTTCTGGCATGTACATTGCTGATTTCCACAGTGTGTATACTCTAACCACGACCAACTTTAAGATACAGACTTACGCCACTGAAGGTGGAGTTGGGAATAAATGCACACAATCTGATTTCCTGAGTCCTTAAGAGTCATTCCAGTACACCACAGCTCTGCATACTATGGACAAACTGCGTCATGTCTCCTAGAGATGGGGTCTTCCTCTTGGCAATAATGAGGTTGGACTGAGCAGTGCATAAGGAATCTTGGAGCTTTGACATTCATAAGTTAAAGGTTCAGAGTCTGAAGGTTTGTGCTCCTGACAAATGAGCAGGAATACTGGGCAGGAAGCTGGACCCCAAGCTGATATGCAAATTCACAGATGATAAATATCAGGTGTGCTTGAGTTTGATAAAAGTGTAGAGGAATTGCTTTTTTCTAGGAGGGGAGGGTTAATAACCAAAAAGTTGAGGGTAGGCAATGACATTATTCCCAGTTTTCCCAGAGAAGAGTATTTGAAAGCCAAGGACCTTCAATACCTCGGTTTTTCAGGAAGTTCAAGGAGAGCAGCACCTCTCACCAGCAAGGCCTATCTAATGCATCACACTCTCCTTGACCTAAATATTGTGGCAAAAAGGGGGTCTCTAGTGCCAGACTTCTGAATGTTTGGTAAAAATTTTCTGAAATGTATTTTCTCCAGTGGATAGTCAATCACTCTGTGAGCTTTGACTCTTGCTCTATATAGGGTTGGGTTCATTAGGGTTCTAGGGGAAGTGAGATGGGTGATTAGGGTCATTGCTCTAACAAGAGACACTTTCTACCTGGCAACTCATTTTCTGGACTTCCAGTCCAGTGCTTTTTCTAATGCATCTGATCTCTTGGAGACAGAAGCCATATTTTCCCAGGCCAAGGAATGATTTGAGCAGATAGGATGGAGCTCTGGAGGCATCAGTTAGCCAGGAGGCACAAGTTTTTGAAAAGCATTGGCACCCATATCCCCTACCCCTAACAAGTGTAATAAGGCATATCTGTGCTCCAGCTGTGTGATCATGAGCAAGTAATTGCCTTGAACCTCTCTCTCCTCATGTGAAAAACAGGAGTAATAATAATAGTACCTATCTATGACATCTCGTTTTTGTGAGGATTAAAACAAAGCACTTAATAAGATCAATTAATGTTTAATTAGTAGTAGCAGGGTTACATATCACCCCTGGACAACACTGCTGAAGTTTTTGAAGTTCCCTTGGTTCCATCCCTTCTTCCCCCCAGCTATCCTGAATTTGTATCAGAATTCATAACCACCCCAGGGTCTCTTGATTTACTTTTGCTTGAGGGAGAGGAAGAAGCCCTTGGGCTGGAAATGGCTGAGTCTCAGGAGTCCTCTATGGAACAAAGGGGCTTCTAAATCCCTCTGCCTCCAAGTGACAGAATGTGGGGGGGGGGGGGTGAAAAATTGGGTGGGACAGCAAATGCCTCACCCTAGGTTCTGTTCAGATGAACACAGAATGGCCATTTTAAACTTCATATTCACAGCAGCAGACTAAGGCAGTGCAGTGTCTTGTGCTTTGGACCCAGAGGAGAAGGGTGAAAAGCCTGTGGAGGGAATGCCCTAGATAACTGCTGACCTGGTATTGTTTGCCTGTTTAGTTTAGTTAGTTCTGATGAAATTAAAATTCATATTTTAAAGCAAATCAAGGAAAATTTAAACATGAAATTTTTCTCTGCCCTTTGGCCTCTTACCTCCCCTCTGGTGTACATCGTGTATCTGCATTATGCATTGACCAGACCTCCCCAAAGACAGAAATACCTGCTCAACCACCTAGAGCAATACTCTCCTAATGTTAGCAAGATGACTCTTTAGGAGATAATATTCCTTCCTAACCCTATAAGGGGTCTTGATGACCCACTGTTTTGTACATGCAGATCTGGATTGTGTAAACTGTCAGTACATCGTATGATGTATAACCCTCTGTCTCAAAAACGTATATAACTGTGCTTTGACCTTGTAACAGGCGGAACAGTTCTCAGAGCTCTCTGAAAGACTATCTCCTATGTTACACTCCTCAGGGTGGCTTCAATAAAATTTTTCACTTCTTTCATAGATTGACTGACTATTAATTAATTTTTCATTGACATTTGCATGGCATACCTGGCAGGATATCAGAAACACCCACTAGAGGACACCTGCAGCACATCCCGAACTGGCCCTTGGTACCAACATGGGCCCTTTGAGATTCACTGGCTTCTCAGTATCTCTCAGGTGTTCTGGTAAGTTCTCCTGATATTTGTTTTCTTTTACTTTTTCTTTTTTGGAGTATAGTTGCTTTATAATGTTGTGTTACTTTCTGCTGTACAGCAAAGTGAATCAGCTATACGTATACATATATCCCCTCTTTTTTTGGATTTCCTCCCCATGTAGATCACCACAGAGCACAGAGTAGAGTTCCCTGTGCTATACAGTACTTTCTCATTAGTTATCTATTTTATACATAGTAGTGTATATATGTCAATTCCAATCTCCCAATTAATCCCATCCCTGTTCCCTGTTGGTATCCATACATTTGTTCTCTATGTCTGTGTCTCTATTTCTGCTTTGCAAATAAGTTCATCTGTATCATTTTTCTAGATTCCACATATAAGGGATATTATACGATATTTGTTTTTCTTTCTGACTTACTTCACTCTGTATGACAGTCTCTAAGTCCATCCACGTCTCTGCAAATGGCACAATTTCATTCCTTTTTATGGTTGAGTAATATTCCATTGTATATATGTACCACATGTTCTTTATCCATTCCTCTGTTGGACATTTAGGTTGCTTTTATGTCCTGGCTATTGTTAAACAGTGCTGCAATGAACATTGGGTGCATGTATCTTTTGGAATTATGGTTTTCTCTGGGTATATGCTGAGGAGTGGGATTGCTGGGTCATATGGTATTTCTATTTTCAGTTTTTAGGAACCTCCATACGGTTCTCCATAGTGGCTATACCAACTTACATTCCCACCAACAGTATAAGAGGGTTCCATTTTCTCCACACCTTCTCCAGCATTTATTGTTTGTAGATTTTTTGATGATGGCCATTCTGACTGGTGTGAGGTGATAACTCATTGTAGTTTTGATTTGCATTTCTCTAATAATTAGTGATGTTGAGTATATTCTCATGTGTCTGTTGGCGACCTGTATGTCTTCTTTGGAGAAATGTCTATTTAGATCTTCTGCTCATTTTTTGATTGGGTTGTTTGTTTTCTTGATATTGAGCTGCATGAGCTGTTCGTATATTTTGGAGATTAATCCCCTGTCAGTTGCTTTGTTTGCAAATATTTTCTCCCATTCTGAGGGTTATCTTTTCATCTTGTTTATGGTTTCCTTTGCTGTGTAAAAGCTTTTAAGTTTAATTAGGTCTCACTTGTTTATTTTTGTTTTTATTTTCATTACTGTAGGAGGTGGGTGAAAAAAGATCTGGCTGCGATTTATAGTAAAGTGTTCTGCCTATGTTTTCCTCTAAGAGTTTTATAGTGTCCAGCCTTACATTTAGGTCTTTAGTCAATTTTGAGTTTATTTTTGGGTATGGTGTTAGGGAGTGTTCTACTTTTATTCTTCAACATGTAGCTGTCCAGTTTTCCCAGCACCACTTATTGAAGAGACAGTCTTTTCTCCATTGTATATTCTGGCCTCCTTTGTCATAGATTAGGTGACCATAGGTACATGGGTTTATCTCTGGGCTCTCTATCTTGTTCCATTGATACATATTTCTGTTTTTGTGCCAGTACCATACTGTCTTGATTACTGTGGCTTTGTAGCATAATCTGAAGTTAGGGAGCCTGATTCCTCCAGCACCATTTTGCTTTCCCAAGATTGCTTTGGCTATTCAGGGTCTTTTGTGTTTCCATACAAATTGTAAATTTTTTTGTTTTAATTCTGTGAAAAATGCCACTGGTAATTTAATGGGGATTGCATTGAATCTGTAGATTGCTTTGGGTAGTATAGTCATTTTCACAATATTGATTCTTCCAATCCAAGAACATGGTATATCTCTGCATCTGTTTGTGTCATCTTTGATTTCTTTCATCAGTATCTTATAGTTTTCTCTGTACAGGTCTTTTGCCTCCTTAAGAAGGTTTATTACTAGGTATTTTACTCTTTTTGATGTGATGGTAAATGGGATTGTTTCCTTAATTTCTCTTTCTGATCTTTCATTGTTAGTGTATAGGAATGCAAGAGAATTCTGTGTATTCATTTTGTATCCTGCAACTTTACCAAATTCATTGATGAGCTCTAGTAGTTTTCTGGTGGCATCTTTAGGATTTTCTATGCATAGTATAATGTCATCTGCTAACAGAGACAGTTTTCCTTCTTCTTTTCCTGTTTGGATTCCTTTTATTTCTTTTTCTTCTCTGATTGCTGTGGCTAGGACTTCCAAAACTATGTTGAATAATAGTGGTGAGAGTGGACATTCTTGTTTTGTTCCTGATCTTAGAGAAAATGCTTTCAGTTTTTCACCATTGAAAATGATATTTTCTGAGGGTTTGTTGTATATGGCTTTATTATATTGAGGTAGGTTCCCTCTATGCCCACTTCCTGGAGAGTTTTTATCATAAATGGGTGCTGAATTTTGTCAAAAGCTTTTTCTGCATCTATTTCAATGATCATAAGGTTTTTATTCTTCAATTTGTTGATGTGGTGTATCACACTGATTGATTTGTGTATATTGAAGAATCCTTGCATCCCTGGCATAAATCCCACTTGATCATGGTGTATGATGCTTTTAATGTGTTGTTGGATTCAACTTGCTAGTATTTTGTTGAGTATTTTTGTGTCTATGTTATCAGTGATATTGGCCTGTAATTTTCTTTTTCTGTGATATTTTTGTCTGGTTTTGGTAACAGGGTAAAGGTGGCCTCGTAGAATGAGCTTGGGGTCTTCCTTCTCTGCAATTTTCAGGAAGAGTTTGAGGAGGATGGCTGTTAGCTTTTCTTTGATAGAATTGGCCTGTGAAGCCATCTGGTCCTGGACTTTTGTTTGTTGGAATATTTTTAATCACAGTTTCAATTTCATTACTTGTGATTAGTCTGTTCATATTTTCTATTTCTTCCTGGTTCAGTATTGGAAGGTTGTACTTTTCTTAGAATTTGTCCAGTTCTTCCAGGTTGTCCATTTTATGGGCGTATAGTTGCCTGTAAGAGTCTCTTATGATCCTTTGTATTTCTGTGGTGTCAGTTGTAACTTCTTTTTCTTTTCTAATTTTATTGATTTGAGTCCTCTCCCTTTTTTTCTTGTTGAGTCTGGCTAAAGTTTTATCAATTTTATTTATCTTCTCAAAGAACCAACTTTTAGTGTCATTGATCTTTTGAATTGTTTTCTTCATCTCTATTTCATTTATTTCTGCTCTGATCTTTAGGATTTCTTTCCTTCTACTAACTTTGGGTTTTACTTGTTCTTCTTTCTCTAGTTGCTTTAGGTGTAAAGTTAGGCTGTTTATTTGAGATTTTTCTTGTTTCTTGATGTAAGATTGTATTGCTATAAACTTCCCTCTTAGAACTGCTTTTGCTGCATCCCATAGGTTTTGGGTCATCGTGTTTTCATTGTCATTTTTTTACACGTATTTTTTGATTTCCTGTTTGATTTCTTCAGTAATCCATTGGTTATTTAATAGCATATTGCTTAGCCTCCATGTGTTTGTGTATTTTTTACAGTTTTTTTCCTGTAATTGATTTCTAATCTCATAGTGTTGTGGTTGGAAAAGAAGCTTGATATTATTTCAATTTTCTTAAATTTACCAAGGCTTGATTTGTGATTGAAGGTGTGGTCTATCCTGGAGAATGTTCCGTGTGCACTTGAGAAGAAAGTGCATTCTGCAACTTTTGGATGGAATGTCCTATAAATATCAATTAAGTCTATCTGGTCTAATGTGTCATTTAAGGCTTGTGTTTCCTTATTAATTTTCTGTCTGGGTAATCTATCCATTGGTGTAAGTGGAGTGTTAAAGTCCCCCACTATTTTTGTGTTACTGTCGATTTCCCATTTTATGGCTGTTAGCATTTGCCTTATGTATTGAGGTGCTCCTATGTTGGGTGCATAAATATTTACAATTGTTATAACTTCTTCTTGGATTGATCCCTGATCATTATGTAGTGTCCTTTCTTGTCTCTTGTAACAGTCTTTACAAGAGACAAGAAAGGACACTACATAATGATTTATGTAAAAGTCTATTTTGTGTGATATAAGAATTGCTACTCCAGCTTTCTTCTGATTTCCATTCACATGGAATATCTTTTCCATCCTCTCACTTTCAGTCTGTATGTGTCCCTAGGTCTGAAGTGGGTCTCTTGTATACAGTATATATAGGGGTCTTGTTTTTATATCCATTCAGCCAGTCTGTATCTTTTGGTTGTAGCATTTAATCCATTTACATTTAAGTTAATTATCGATATGTATGTTGCTATTGCCGTTTTGTTAATTGTTTTGGATTTGTTTTTGCAGGTCTTTTTCTTGTCTTGTGTTTTCTGCCTAGGGAAGTTCCTTTAGCATTTGTTGTAAAGCTGGTTTGGTGCTGCTGAATTCCCTTAGCTTTTGCTTGCCTGTGAAGCTTTTGATTTCTCTGTCAAATCTGAATGAGATCCTTGCTGGGTAGAGTAATCTTGATTGTAGGTTTTTCCCTTTCATCACTTTAAATATATCATGCCACTCCCTTTTGGCCTGCAGAGTTTCTGCTGAAAAATCACATGATAACCTTGTGGGGATTCCCTTGTATGTTATTTGTTGCTGTTTCCCTTGCTGCTTTTAATATTTTTTCTTTGTATTTAATTTTTGTTAGTTTGATTAATATGTGCTGTGGCATGTTTCTCCTTGGGTTTATCCTGTATGGGACTCTTTGCACTTTCTGTACTTGACTGATTATTTCCTTTCCCATGTTAGGGAAGTTTTCAACTATAATCTCTTCAAATATTTTCTCAGACCCTTTCTCTTTCTGTTCTTTTTCTGGGACCCCTATAATTCAAATGTTGTTGCATTTAATGTTGTCCCAGAGTTCTGTGAGACTGTCCTCATTTCTTTTCATTCTTTTTTCTTTACTCTGCTCGATGGCAGTTATTTCCACCGTTCTATCTTCCAGCTTACTTATCTGTGCTTCTGTCTCACTTATTCTGCTATTGATTCCTTCTAGTGTATTTTCATTTCTGGTATTGTGTTGTTCATCACTGTTTGTTTGTTCTTTAGTTCTTCTAGTTCCTTGTTAAACATTTCTTGTACCTTCTCATTCCATGCCTCCATTCTATTTCTGAGATCTTTGATCACCTATTCTATCATTACTCTGAATTCTTTTTCAGGTATATTTCCTACTTCCTCTTCATTTATTTGGTCTTGTGGGTTTTTAACTTACTCCTTCATCTGAAACATATTTGTCATCTCATTTTGTCTAACTTATTGTGTTGGTGGTCTCCTTTCTGCAGGCTGCAGGGTCGTAGCTCCTCTTGCTTCTAGTGTCTACCCCATGGTGAGTGAAGTTAGTCCAGGGTCTTTTGTAAGCTTCCTGGTGGGAGGGACTGGTGCCTGTGCTCTGGTGGGTGGAGCTGAGTCTTGTCCCCCTGATGGGCAGTGCCATGTCAGGGGGTGTGTTTTGGGTTGTCTGTGAGCTTAGTATGACTTTAGGCAGCCTGTGTGCTGATGGGTGGGACTGTGTTACTGCCTTGCTGGTTGTTTGGCATGAGATGTCCAGCACTGGAGCCTGGAGCCTGTAGGCAGTTGGGTTGGGCAGGGTCTTGGTGTTGAGATGGAGACCTCCAGGAGACCTCACGCTGATTAATATTCCCTGGGGCTGGGAATTCTCTGGTGTTCCAGCATCCTGGGCTCGGCACTCCCATCCCAGATGCTCAGACCTGATCCCTGGCCTGGGATCCAAGACCTTGCAAGCTGTGAGGTATGGCCAAAAAAGAAGGAAAAAAAAAGGAAAAGCAAATAGACAGGGGACTTCCCTGGTGGCACAGTGGTTAAGACTCCAAGCTCCCAATGCAGGAGGGCCTCAGTTCGATCCCTGGTCAGCGCACTAGACCCCGCATGCATGCTGCAACTAAGAGTTCACATGTCACAACTAAGGAGCCACCGAGCTGCAACTAAAGGAGCCCGTTAGCTGCAACTAAGGAGCCTACCTGCCACAACTAAGGAGCAGGCGAGCTGCAACTAAGGAGCCCATGAGCCACAACTAAGGAGCCCGCCTGCTGCAACTAAGTCCCGATGAAACCAAAATAAATAAATAAATAAATAAATAAATAAATAAATAAAAGTTTTTAAAAATTTAAAAAAAGAATAGAGACAAACAAAACCCAAGACAAATAGCAGAAACAGAAAGAAACATCAACAACAACATAAAAAAATAAAACAAACAAAACCCAAGACAAACGATAAAATCAAAACCAAAAACACAAAATCAAAAACAAAGAAACAGAGAAAAACATAAAAATACAAAGAAAACAAAAAACAAGAGAACAATGAAACAAACAAAAGAACCCCAAAATGAAAACAAACAATAAAAACGAGACTACTAAAAACAAAAAAAAAAAAACAAAAACAGGAAGCAAACTGAAAAAAAAGCAAAGAAAACATAAAACAAACAAAAAAACGATCAAAAAAAGTTCCAAACAAAACAAAAGAACAAAAAGAAAAACAATAAAAAATACAAAACAACAAACAGTAAAGTAAAAATGGAAAAATAAAAAATACATTAAAATTTTTTTAAAAAGAAAAGAAACAATAAATTAAAGAACCAGCAACAGAACAAAATGTAACAGAAAAATTTAATAGTAACAACAATGTTTTCCTGGGGCCAACTCCCACATGTACTTGCCCCCAAAGTCCACAGCTGCTAAAGCTAGACTGGTCTCAGTTGTGGGAGCACTCCTTGTTCATTCAGATAGTCCACACATGCAGGGTTTACCAAGCTGATTGCGGGGATTTAATCCATGGCTTGTGCAGCTGCATGGAGAGATTTCCATTCCTCTTCCTTTGTCACACATCCCCTGGGGCTCAGCTTTGGTTTTGGCCCCACCTCTGTGTGTAGGGCACCCTCAGGCCTCTGACTCCCACCCAGGCAAGAGGGGACAAAAGCAGCGGCTGACTGGGGCACACTTACTCAGGCTGGGGAGGGATAAGGCAGTCGCAACTGGGGCGTGTGTGAAGTGCCTGCAGTGGCAGAGACCAGCAAGAAGTTGCAACAGACTGGGTTGTGCTTGCTCTGGCAGGAGTCCCTCTCAGTGCCCGTGGAGGCAGGGGCTGGCATGTTGGAAGAGAGTCTGTGACTGTGGCTCCACCCCTTGCACACCACACGACAATGGTGCCTCCTTTCCAAGGCAGACCACCCTTCCTCTAGGAGCATTCCCAGCTGCTGGAGTCCCTCACTCCCATCCCCTTAGGTTGTCTCCACACAGCCAAGAGCGGTCCTCTCCCCAAATCCGCTCTCCTAACCCCATGCTTTAGCACTCAGCCCCCACCAGCACTGGCAGACTCCCGTCTCAGGCTGAGGAGCCCAGGCCTGATTCCCAAGGAGGCTTTGGCATGGGTGGCACGTATGGGCCCGCTGGGGCCTGTGCAGTCAAAGGAGGTTTTGGCGGTGGTGGTGCTCAGGACCCCAGAGCCTGTGTGGGTGGAGGAAGCTTTGGCTTGAAGGGTGGTTAAGCCTGCTCAGATGGGTGCCCCTCCCAGTGCCCATGGAGGCAGGAGCCAATGGGTGGTGAAGGTGGTTGCAATGGCGGCCCCACACCTGGCATGCCACTCAACAATGATGCCTTGCTTCTATAGTGTCCTGGGTTTCTTCTGCAAACTTTCCCGGTTGTGGAGCTCTTTACTCCTGTCCCTTCAGGCTGTCTCTTCACAGCCAACAGCTGTCCTCTCCCTGGATCCACTCTCCAAATCCCACTTTCCAGCACCCAGCCCCTCTCCACACCAGGAGACACACAACTCAGGTGTGCAGGGCTGTGGCATGGATCATGCATGCAGTTCTTACTTTGTCCTGCCTTCCACAGACTGGTTGTTGCATTCCACTCTGATCCCCCAAAGGTCCCTTTCTGGCCCAACTGATTTTCCCACCTTGGGGGGCTTTCTGCATGTGGGAACCTATCCTCACCTTTAGCTCCCTGCCAGCAGTGCTGGTTCCTTCCCGTTTCTTCTTTTCTTTTTTCTTTCTTTCACCCTACCCAGTTGTGTGGGGATTTTTCTTGTCATTTTATGTGTCCAAGGTCTTCTACTAGTGTACAGCAAGTGCTCTGTGAGAATTGTTCCATTCGTAGATTGTTTGTACTCTTGATGTACTTGTGAGGAAAGGTGAATTCCACATCCTCCTATTCTGCCATCTTGACTCCTTGAGTTCTCCTAATAGTTGGAGCTCATTGTTTGAGTGACGATCCTAAAAATTTTATTTGAGCTGTTTTTACTTAAGACTTGGAGTCTTAAGGGGCATTGGTGCATCTTCCTAGGCAGGGACGTAGGGGGATCTGGGCAGGAGGTCCAGGGAACCATAGGTGGCTGGTTTTTGTTAAATTTGGCTTAACTTTAGAAAAAACAAGTTGATATATGGCCTGAACAAACCATTTGCTAGTGAAATGAGAGACTGAATTATTCAGCTCCAAGGCACAAGGGACTTTTGCTCCTTCCAGCCACAAGGCATCCTCGGGTGGCTAAGAACCTAGCAGAAGTGTTTGAGGATTAATCCTTGTGATGTGTAGTGGTCCCTAAGGGAGCCCCACTACAACCATTAAGTAAATACTGCTCTTCTGGGAAATGTGACAGAGGCTGATCACCTAGTGATCAGAGCACCCATGGCAGTTTGAGACTGTAAGAGGGAGAAACCAAGACACATAAAAGAGTTGAACTGACCCAAGGGTAATTCCTTGAGGAGCTAGACTCAGAAGCAGCACCCATCCAATCGAACACACCATCCTCAGAAAGTTGTTCAGATCATATCTCATATCTGAATTAGGCTACCAAATCAATAAAGGGAAATTGTGCCTCAAAGGCCAAACAGCTCCCAGACGAACAGCCACCTATGGGAAACCCAGCTGGGTTTACGTATAACATCTATGGAACTGACACTTGCAAGTATTTAACTAAATGGTAAGGTCTGACCAAATATAATTTGTGCCTGAGATGGCCAAAATGGGGCACTTTTGATTTAAAACTAAGTTGGTTTACTTGCAGGCTCAATTAGAAAAATATCCAGCTATAAGATCAAACAGCCAGAATGGAAGGCATATTTTAATTGGTATCTGGAAGCCTCAAAGCAAGAGAATGATAAAGTGGCTTCATTGCAAGAGACAAACTGAAAATTATTAGAAACAGTGGCTTAATTAGAAAAGACCTCAGAAACCATTGCTTATTATCCCCCTCTTTCCTCCTCCTTCAGCTTCTTCATATCCTCTTCTTTTTGTGCTTCCCTATCCTGACCTTCCTGCTCTTCTACCTTCAATTTCAAAGAAAGAACTTATGGAGTCTAAGGGAAAGGATAAAGACAGCTCTAAAATAACAGCTGCTCCCTTTAAGGAGAAACCCACAAGTAGAGGGGAGCTTGCTCTTACCTATACCCCTTGGACTAAGACAGAACTTAAGAACTTAACTAAGGATTTTCCAGATCCTTTACAGGATCCTTTGGGTTTTGCTAAATAATTTGACCTTACAGTAACAACTTACGAGCCTGGATATTAAGCCTTGTACCAGCTTGTACAATTACTAGTCTCTGAAAATAAAGCAAAAGAATGGCTCCAGGAGATAGATTAGAAGACACCTATGGAAGATTTTCTTAAACAAGGCTGCAGATTGCCAGAAATGTAGAGAAATTGCCCACAACCTTTATTAAGCTATTCCAAAGATCTTTCCAAAGAAAACAGATTGGGCAAAAATCCATCAATGCAAACAAAAGCCAGAAGAGACTTTTTTTGATTATTTCAAAAGATTTGAAAATATAGTCAAATACCACTCTGGCACTGACCCAAAGAGTTTCCTGAACCATCAGAATGATCCAATATTAAATTATATTTTCCTAGAAGGAATAGGTGAATTGGCATGACTGGTAAAAAGATATGAACTTGATTGGGCTACTATGCATACTAATACACTTGTCACTATTGCTGACAAACTCTCCAAAACCTTACAGAAAAGAGAAAAGGAAAAAGCTGCCAAGGTTATGAATATGCAGTTACAACAGCTCAGCAGTCCATTGAGACTACCTGGCCCAAATTTCAATCAGGCTTGAAGCAACCACACCTGCCTTTGGAACCCTGTGGGCCCCCCTTCCAAGTACAAAGGCCCCCTCCATGTTCCCTGCCTCTTGTTTGTAGAAAAGCTGAAATCTCCCAGCCCTCCGTGAGTCACAAAAGAGCAGACTCAAGCAGTTAATGGTTAGGACAATAAAGTCACAGATTCAGTATCTGATGCATATTTCTGAGTTGTTTTACAGATACTATAACTGCCACCAGAGGAAAAAAGCTAACTGCATGATGGCCAGATTGCAGCCATGACATAAGCTGCTCCATCTTGAGCAGTGCTGAATCTATGACTAGCACAATTCCAAGAACCGTCCTTAAGAGAATGGGATTAACACTATTGCTCATAGGTATCACCTCACACCAGTCAGAATGGCCATCAATAAAAAGTCTACAAATAATAAATGCTGAAGAGGGTGTGGAGAAAAAAGAACCCTCCTACACTGTTGGTAGGAGTGTAAACTAGTGCACCCATTATGGAGAACAGTATGGAGGTTCATTAAAAAACTAAAAATAGAACTACCATATGATCCTGCAATCCCACTGCTGGGCATATATCCAGAGAAAACTCTAATTCGAAAAGATACACAAACCTCAATGTTCATAGCAGCACTATTCACAATAGCCAAGACATGGAAGCAATCTAAATGCCCATCAACAGAAGAATAGATAAAGAAGATGTGATATATATATATATATACAATGGCATATTACTCAGCCATAAAAACAGAATGAAATAATGCCATTTGCAGCAACATGGATGGACCTAGAGATGGTCATTCTAAGTGAAGTACGTCAGACAAAGACAAATATCATATGATATCATTATATGTGGAATCTAAAAAAATGATATAAATGAACTTATTTACAAAACAGAAACAGACTCACAGACATAGAAAATAAACTTATGGTTACCAAAGGGGAAAGGTGGGGGGAAGACAAATTAGGAGTTTGGGATTAACATATACACACTACTATATATAAAATATGTAGACAGCAAGGACCTAGTATATAGCACAGGGAACTATACTCAATATCTTATAATAATCTATAATGGAAAACAATCTGAAAAAGAATATATATATATATATATAGTAAATTAACTATACTTCAATTAAAAATAGGAAAGGAAAAACAAAAGAAAAAACACTATTGCTCATAATAATCTATATCTTTGTGGGCATCAAAATAATTGTAGCTTGTTCTGCCCATGTATGTAAATAGGCAACTAAAACTGTCAGCAAAGAGATGCTACAGAACTACTTTGATATCTTCCACTCTAAGAATATGGCACCCTATGTCAGCAGGAAGAAGTTACAGAAGACGGACCTTCACCCATAATCCCACAAAAATGGAATGATGTTCTGACAAGTGGGGATTTGTAAGCAGCTTTTGGCAGGAAAGAGCTCTCTGCAGGAGGCCCCTTTGTTTTGTCACTTTAGCAAAGCTATATTGTAACTAATATAACCAGGCACCCCCATGCTCTGCTCATCTCTGGCCCTAGCACACATTTCATATCTTTTGATCACACAGTACCTTGCCTAACCTGTTGGTTCTTTCCATAGATCAAAGAAGTAGAAATGAAGAAAAAGTAATTAACAGACGACCAGATCGTTTCCCTAGCTTCCCCTTCAGTAATCTTTCAAATAAACTTTGTGAACAAACTGTGTGAACAAAATAGCATCTAAAGAAAGATCACGAGGAGTCAACAAGCCTGCATGCAGTGGGAGATGGCGACAACTCAGACCCCCTATTTCAATGATTAACTGAAATTGCTTGTCCTTTTCCCTTTAAAACCTTTCATGGCAAAGCAGAATCTTGGGAGTTAGTTTTTGAGGGACATGAGTCCACCTTCTCCCCAGATTGCCAGCATTCTGATTAAAAGCAACTTTTCTTTCTACCAACAATTGCCTCTTGATATTGATTTTTGAGTGGCAAGCAGCCAGACCTGAGTTCAGTAACAAGTTTATTGCAGAAAACCTGGGCATTTTAAAAGAGACTGCCACAAATTTAAATGAGATTTAGAACAAGGCAAGATTAACAAGGAATACGGGTGCTCTGAGGATTATGAGAAGGCATTCCCCCTCCTTATCACTAACTACCTTAGGGGAAATTGAAATAACAATCAGAAGGAAAACTTCTAAGGCCCTTGTAGACACAGGGGCTACATTATCTGTTCTTAACCCTACCCTTATTCATTGTCCTCTCCCTCAGAGTAAACAGTCGATTCAAATGATAGGGGTTTCTAACTTACCTATACAAGTTTTTAAACCAGCACCAATAACTTTTCAGCTAGGAACTATCATTGGAAGACATGTTTTCCTTTTGGTAAAATGTGCTCCAATTCATTTAATAGGATGAGACTTTCAGAGGCATACAACACCCATATTACCTTTCCACCAAAGGGTGAAATGATTTTAGATTTATAAAACTTAGATGCAGACCAGAACATAATTACCAAGAAATTGACGGTAATGAAAACAAGAGTTTGGACAGATGGAGAGGAAGTTAACTACTGTTACAAGTGCCTGAGGAATTATGGTCATCCTCCTCCTCAGACATTGGGAAAATCAAGTCAGCTACTCCCATTAAAGTAACTATTGATAATTCCAAGCCTCTACCCAGTATTTGACAGCATCCACTTATATCAGAGGCATTAAATGGAATTCCTATTATTCAGGAATTCCTCAATAAAGCACTTATAATTCCTTGTACCAGTCCTTGTAATAGCCCTATTTTACCAGTAAGAAAGTTAAATGAGGAAGGCTGAAGGTTTGTTCAGGACCTGAGAGCTATAAATACTATTGTGATCTCTTGCTACCCTGTGGTTCCTAATCCTCACACCCTGCTCTCAGCCATTCCAGCAGACACCTGTTATTTCTCAGTAATAGACCTATGTAGTGCATTTTTTAGTATTCCAGTGGAAGACGAAAGCCAATACCTCTTTGCCTTTATGTGGGAAGATCATCAGTATACTTGGAGAGTTATGTTGCAAGACTATACTGAAGGACCCACTTATTTTTCTCAAATACTTAAAGCTGATCTGGCTGTTCACTTCCTTAATGGCTCTGTTTTGATTCAATATGTAGCTGATTTGCTTTTGTGTTCTAGAACTGGACAGGGCTTTATTTTATATTTATTTATTTATTTGGCTGCGCTGGGTCTTAGTTGAGGCACATGGTACCTTTGTTGTGGCATGCAGGATCTTTTAGTTGCAGCATGTGGGCTCTTAGTTGTGGCATGCATGTGGGATCTAGTTCCCTGGCCAGGGATCGAACCCGGGCCCCCTGCATTGGGAGCATGGAGTGTTAACCACTGGACCACCAGGGAAGTCCCCAAACAGGACTTTCAAACAGACACTATCCGTCTGTAACAACAATTAGCCTCTAAGGGACATACAGTGTCTAAAAACAGACTGCAATTCTGTTTACCAATTGTGAAATATTTGGGTCATTTGATATCCAAGGAAGGATTGTTAATTGATTCTGAAAGAATTAAGGGAATCCTGGCTTTCTTGCTCCCCAAAACAAAGAAACAGCTAAGAGGATTTCTAGGTTTGACTGAATATTGTAGGAATTAAGTACCTACTTTTCCCCTCATTTCCCAACTCCTCTATGTGTTAATTAAGTACCACTGATCAGGCCCAATTGAATGGACAATAAAAGGAGAAAAGGCTACAGATGCCTTAAAAATCTTCATTGACTCAGGCTCTGGCATTAGGCCATCCTAATTATAAATTACCATTTTTTCTCTTTGTGCACGAAGATAAAGGAAATGCCCTAGGGGTGTGTTAACTCAGAAGCATGGTGACCAGCATCAACCCATAGGATAGTATAGCCACCACCTAGATTCAGTGTCAAAAGGAATCCCACCCTATATGAAGGTTGTTTCAACAACAGCTCTCTTGATCAAAGTTACTGAAGAGCTCATAATGGGGTCTCCTTTGACTGTCTATGTCCCACATTCAGTGGAATCTCTTTTAAATTCTCATTATACTCAGCACTATTCTGTGAGTAGACTCACTTCTTACAAGGCATTGTTGCTTTCTTTGTCTAATACTATTATACTTTGGCTCAATGTGATAATCTTAACCCCACAATTTTGCTTCCAGTACCACAGGAAGAAAACAGCCACATCCGTATTTTACTAACAGATTATCTTCTTATTCCTAGGAATGATTTACAAGAAATCCTATTGATAATGCTGACTTAAGTTGGTTTACAGATGGATCTTACTTAAAAGATGAACACGGACATTACTGAGCTGAATATGCAATAACATCCACTGTGGACATAATTGAAAGTTCTTACTTACCAGAACCAAAGTTGGCAGAACAAGCTGAATTAATTGCTCTAATCAGGGCTTGTCAGCTAGCCAAGGATCAAATAGCAAATATTTACGCTGATAGTCGCTATGCTTTTGGAGTAGCTCATGATTTTGGAATGCTCTGGAAGGAAAGAGGATTTCTTACTTCCTCAGGGAAACTCATAAAAAATGGGAAACTAGTCTCAGAATTACTAGACTCCATAATTACCCAAACAATTGGCCATTATCAAAATACCTGGACATTCCAAATCTGATTCAATAGAGGCTAAAGGGAATCAATTCACGGACTCGGCAGCTAAACAAGCTGCTTTAAGTTCTATTTCTGTCCAGCTCTGAAAATGTCCACTACTTAAACTTGACCCCAATTTAACTGTTAAAAAATTTCCCCTACAGGTTCAAGAATTAGTCCCAAAAGATTAAAAAGAAATATGGAAGAAGAAAACAAGATTCTTTGATCCCACCCCACGAATATGATTTGGAAAATAATAAGAGGCTTATAGTGCCCATGGGGGCTCAGTTACCCTTACTCCAGCACATGCATTCCCTGACCCAATAGGCTCCTAAAAAAATAACTCTATGGAGAAAAGAGTATATTTCGAAGCCCTCCCCAATGGTAGCCAAAAAGGCATATCCTTGATGTATTATTTGCCTTAAATATAATCCCAGAAAACCACTCCATTGGTCACAAGGTCACTTTCCCCTTCCTAGGGGACCCTGTGAGGTATGGTAATTGGGCTTCATCCAAATGCCACAATCTCAAGGATATGAATATATTTTGGTAATGATCTGTATGATTTCACACTGGGTTGAGGCTTTTCCGTGCAGGACAGCAACAGCTTTAACAGTAGGTAAATTACTATTGGAAAGAATAATTCCTGTTTGGAGGATCCCTTTTGAGTTGCACAGCAACCAAGGGACTCACTTTACTGGGCAAATAATAAAATCCATATTTGGCCAATAGTGCGCTTACCACCCCCAATCTTCAGGATTGGTAGAAAGAATAAACAGTATTATCAAAACTCAATTGGTAGATAGCCTCATCTACCAGAGGGCAGACAGCAGAAGCAAGAAAAACTACAGTCCTGCAGCCTGTGGAATAAAAACCACATTCACAGAAAGATAGACAAGATGAAAAGGTAGAGGTCTATGTACCAGATGAAGGAACAAGATAGAAACAACAGAAAAACACCTAAATGAAGTGGAGATAGGCAACCTTCCAGAAAAATAATTCAGAATAATGATAGTGAAGATGATCCAGGAATTAGGAAAAAGAATGGAGGCAAAGATCGAGAAGATGCAAGAAATGTTTAACAAAGATCTAGAAGAATTAAAGAACAAACAAACAGAGATGAACAATACAATAACTGAAATGAAAACTACACTAGAAGGAATCAATAGCAGAATAACCGAGGCAAAAGAACGGATAAGTGACCTGGAAGACAGAATGGTGGAATTCACTGCTGTGGAACAGAATAAAAAAAAAGAATGAAAAGAAATGAAGACAGCCTAAGAGACCACTGGAACAACATGAAATGCAAAAACATTCGCATTACAGGGGTCCCAGAAGGAGAACAGAGAAAGACAGGACCCGAGAAAATATTTGAAAAGATTATAGTTGAAAACGTCCCTAACATGGGAAAGGAAATAGCAACCCAAGTCCAGGAAGTGCAGAGAGTCCCATACAGGATAAACCCAAGGAGAAACACGCCAAGACACATAGTAATCAAATTGGCAAAAATTAAAGGCAAAGAAAAATTATTGAAAGCAGAAAGGGAAAAACAACAAGTAACATACAAGGGAACTCCCATCAGGTTAACATCTGATTTCTCAGCAGAAACTCTACAAGTCAGAAGGGAGTGGCATGACATATTTAAAGTGATGAAAGGGGAGAACCTACAACCAAGATTACTCTACCCAGCAAGGATCTCATTCAGATTCAATGCAGAAATCAAAAGCTTTACAGACAAGCAAAAGCTAAGAGAATTCAGCCCCACCAAACCAGCTCTACAACAAATGCTAAAGGAACTTCTCTAGGCAGGAAACACATGAGAAGAAAAGGGCCTACAAAAACAAACCCAAAACAATTAAGAAAATGGTAATAGAAACATACATATCAATAATTACCTTAAACGTGAATGGATTAAATGCTCCAACCAAAAGACACAGGATCGCTGGATGGATAGAAAAACAAGACCCATATATATGCTGACTACAAGAGACCCACTTCAGACCTAGGGACACATACAGACTGAAAGTGAGGGGATGGAAAAATATATTCCATGCAAATGGGAATTAAAAGAAAGCTGGAGTAGCTATACTCATATCAGATAAAATAGACTTTAAAATAATGAATGTTACAAGAGACAGAGAAGGACACTACATAATGATCAAGGGATCAATCCAAGAAGAAGATATAACAATTATAAATGTATATGCACCCAACATAGGAGCACCTCAATACATAAGTCAACTGCTAACAGCTATAAAAGAGGAAATCGACAGTAACACAATAATAGTGGGGGACTTTAACACCTTACTTACACCAATGGACAGATCATCTAAACAGAAAGTTAATAAGGAAACAGAAGCTTTAAATGACACAATAGACCAGATAGATTTAATTGATATTTATAGGACATTCCATCCAAAAACAGCAGATTACACTTTCTTCTCAGGTGCACATGGAACATTCTCCAGGATAGATCACATCTTGGATCACAAATCAAGAGTCAGTAAATTTAAGAAAATTGAAATCATATCAAGCATCTTTTCTGTCCACAATACTATGAGATTAAAAATCAATTACAGGGAAAAAAACGTAAAAAACACAAACACATGGAGGCTAAACAATATGTTACTAAATAACCAAGAGATCACTGAAGAAATCAAAGAGGAAATAAAAAAATACCTAGAGACAGTGACAAGGAAAACACGATGATCCAAACCTTTGGGATGAAGCAAAAGCAGTTCTAAGAGGGAAGTTTATAGCAATACAAGCCTACCTCAAGAAACAAGAAAAATCTCAAATAAACAATCTAAGCTTACACCTAAAGGAACAAGAAAAAGAAGAACAACCCAAAGTCAGCAGAAGGAAAGAAATCATAAAGATCAGAGCAGAAATAAATGAAATAGAAACAAAGAAAACAATAGCAAAGCTCAATAAAACTAAAAGCTGGTTCTTTGAGAAGATAAACAAAATTGATAAGCCATTAGCCAGACTCATCGAGAAAAAGAGGGACAGGACTCAAACAATAAAATTAGAAATGAAAAAGGAGAAGTTACAACAGACACCACAGAAATACAAAGCATCCTAAGAGACTACTACAGGCAACTCTATGCCAATAAAGTGGACAACCTGGAAGAAATGAACAAATTCTTAGAAAGGTATAACCTTCCAAGACTGAACCAGGAAGAAATAGAAAATATGAACAGACCAATCACAAGTAATGAAATAGAAACTGTGATTAAAGGTCTTCCAACAAACAAGAGTCCAGGACCAGATGGCTTCACTGGCGAATTCTATCAAATATTTAGAGAAGGGCTAACACCCATCCTTCTCAAACTCTTCCAAAAATTTGCAGAGGAAGGAATACTCCCAAACTCATTCTATGAGGCCACCATCACCCTGATACCAAAACCAGACAAAGATACGACAATAAAAGAAAATTACAGACCAATATCACTGTTTAATATAGATGCAAAAATCCTCAACAAAATACTAGCAAACAGAATCCAACAACACATTAAAAGAATCATACACCGTGATCGAGTGGGATTTATCCCAGGGATGCAAGGATTCTTCAATATTTGCAAGTCAATCAATGTGATACACCATATTAACAAATTGAAGAATAAAAACCATATGATCATCTCAATAGATGCAGAAAAAGCTTTTGACAAAATTCAACACCAATTTATGAAAAAAACTCTCCAGAAAGTGGGCTAGAGGGAACCTACCTCAATATAATAAAGGCCATATATGACAAATCCACAGCAAACATCATTCTCAATGGTGAAAAACTGAAAGCATTTCCTCTAAGATCAGGAACAAGACAAGGATGTCCACTCTCACCACTATTATTCAACATAGTTTTGGAAATCCTAGCCACGGCAATCAGAAAAGAAAAAGAAATAAAAGGAATACAAATTGGAAAAGGAGAAGTAAAACGGTCACTGTTTGCAGATGACATGATACTATACATAGAGAATCCTAAAGATGCCACCAGAAAACTACTAGAGCTAATCAATGAACTTGGTAAAGTTGCAGGATACAAAATTAATGCACAGAAATCTCTTGCATTCCTATACACTAATGATGAAAAATCTGAAAGAGAAATTAAGGAAACACTCCCATTTACCATTGCAACAAAAAGAACAAAATACCTAGGAATAAACCTACCTAGGAAGACAAAAGACCTGTATGCAGAAAACTATAAGACACTGATGAAAGAAATTAAATATGATACAAACAGATGGAGAGATATACCATGTTTTTGGATTGGAAGAATCAATATTGTGAAAATGACTATACTACTCAAAGCAATCTACAGATTCAATGCAATCCCTATCAAACTACCACTGGCATTTTTCACAGAACTAGAACCGAAAATCTTAAAATTTGTATGGAGACACAAAAGACCCCAAATAGCCAAATCAGTCTTGAGGGAAAAAAAACGGAGTTGGAGAAATTAGACTCCCTGACTTCAGCGTATACTACAAAGCTACAGTAATCAAGACAATATGGTACTGGCACAAAAACAGAAACATAGATCAATGGAAAAGGATAGAAAACCCAGAGATAAACCCATGCACCTATGGTCAACTAATCTATGACAAAGGAGGCAAGAATATACAATGGAGAAAAGACAGTCTCTTCAATAAGTGGTACTGGGAAAACTGGACAGCTACATGTAAAAGAATGAAATTAGAACACTCCCTAACACCATACACAAAAACAAACTCAAAATGGATTAGAGACCTAAATGTAAGACCAGACACTATAAAACTCTTAGAGGAAAACATAGGAAGAACATTCTTTGACATAAATCACAGCAAGATCTTTTTTATCCACCTCCTAGAGTAATGGAAATAAAAACAAAAATAAACAAATGGGACCTAATGAAACTTCAAAGCTTTTGCAAAGCAAAGGAAACTACAAACAAGACGAGAAGACAATCCTCAGAATGGGAGAAAATATTTGCAAATGAATCAATGGACAAAGGATTAATCTCCAAAATATATAAACAGCTCATGCAGCTCAATAGTTAAAAAACAAACAACCCAATCAAAAAATGGGCAGAAGACCGAAATAGACATTTTTGCAAAGAAGAAATACAAATGGCCAAGAAGCACATGAAAATCTTCTCAACATCACTAATTATTAGAGAAATGCAAATCAAAACTACAATGAGGTATCACCTCACACCAGTTAGAATGGGCATCATCAGAAAATCTACAAACAACAAATGCTGGAGAGGGTGTGGAGAAAAGGGAACCCTCTTGCTCTGTTGGTGGGAACATAAATTGATACAGCCACTATGGAGAACAATATGGAGGTTCCTTAAAAAAGTAAAAATAGAATTACCATATGACCCAGCAATCCCATTACTGGGCATATACCCAGAGAAAACCATAATTCAAAAAGACACATGCACCCCAATGTTCATTGCAGCACTCTTTACAATAGCCAGGTCATGGAAGAAAACTAAATGCCCGGGCTTCCCTGGTGGCGCAGTGGTTAAGAGTCTGCCTGCCAATGCAGGGGACACAGGTTCGAGCCCTGGTGTGGGAAGATCCCATGTGCCGCGGAGCGACTAAGCCCGTGAGCCACAACTACTGAGCTTGCGCGTCTGGAGCCTGTGGTCCGCAACAAGAGATGCTGCGACAGTGAGAGGCCCGCGCACCGTGGTGAAGAGTGGCCCCCACTTGCCGCAACTAGAGAAAGCCCTCGCACAGAAACAAAGACCCAACACAGCCAAAAATAAATAAATTAATTTAAAAAAAAAGGAAAAAACTCAACTATATGTTAAAAAAAATCTTTAAAAAAAAAAGAAAAACTAAATGCCCATCGACAGACGAATGGATAAAGAAGATGTGGTACATATATACAATGGAATATTACTCAGCCATAAAAAGGAATGAATTTGGGTCATTTGTAGAGATGTGGATGAATCTAGAGACTGTTATACAGAGTGAAGTAAGTCAGAAAGAGAGTAACAGTATCGTATATTAATGCATATATGTGGGACCTTGAAAAATGGTACAGATGAACTGGTTTGCAGGGCAGAAATTGAGACATAGATGTAGAGAACAAACATATGGACACCAAGGGGGGAAAGCGGCGGGGGTGGTGGTGTGATGAATTGGGAGATTGGGATTGAGATATAAAATGTAAAACTAATAAGAGCTTGTTGTATAAAAAATAAACAAAATAAAATCCATAAATTCAAAAAAAAAGAAAAAAAAATCATAAGATCATGAAGATAACAACAACAACAACAAAACTCAATTGGCAAAATTCTCAGAGGCTTTTAGTCTTTCATGGAGAAAAGCTTTCCCATTGGTGCTTTTCAACCTCAGGTCTATCCCTTTTCGTAAACATCAACTGTTTCCTTTTGAAATAATCACTGGGTGACCTATGTGCTTAGATGAAGGCATGTAAGAACCAGCATTACTTAAGGGTGCCATATCATATTATTGCCAAGGACTTATTACAGCACTTAAAGAAAATGAAAAGCTACTAACTAATTCCTTTCACAGTGAGCTCCTGGGAGACAAAGACTCTAAGGACCATGGGTTACAGCCTGGGGATTTTGTCTATTGGACAAGATATCAAATAAAGGACTCTTAACAACCACATTGGAAGAGGCCATATCAGATATTACTAACAAATCTGTGCTGCAAAACTTAAAGGAGTAAGCTCTTGGATTCACATTGCTCACCTTAAAAAGCCTCCTCTCCTAAATGGACTGCAACTCCTGTTTCTGACACCCAGCTTTGACTAACTAAAACCAGCACTACCAGACCAGGATGAGAAGATGAAATCCGAAGTAAACAGATGACCCAAGATGCTGGACCAGGTCTGTATGCTAACTACTTTGATAATCGTTCACTTTTGCTTATGAATCAAATGTATTTATTTCTTGGGCTCAATCGTATGAAAATTTCAAAAATCAATCCAATTGCTGGGTTTGTGGCCAATTACCCATGTCCAGCACTTCTGGATTACACTGGTGGGTTTAACCTCTTCAGGGTTCAGACTGGCTAGACCTTAGGCATTTTATCTTAGAAGAAAGAAATTCTAGTACCATGCAAGCCACCAGTGATATCAATAAGTGGGACGCTCTTACCTGGTTAATTAATGACACCTGTTCTGAACCTGGCCATAAATACTCCTTTTCACTAGATGTTACCCAATCCCAACCAGAGCAGCATTCTAAGGCTAAACCTAAAAATGTAACAAACCGCCTTTTTGGTGGCATTATTCCCCAGTTATGGGATGAATTTATTTGATGCCAGCCTATGGCAACCTGAATATGAGGGACCCTCTCTGTTGGGGACAAACCAATCATATCAAAGATAATCAACCTAGCAATACTTATAAGTTATGGTGGATGCCACCTGAAAGTTGTCAATATACTATAACTTTGAGGACCAGTGATTGGTTTGGAACTAATTGGTTAAGAGGACCAGGGATATACTGGGTAGCTTCTAATGGGATCCAATGGATTTGTGGAACAAATTTGTGGCCTCGGCTTTCCTCAGGTTGGTTAGGGAGATGAACAATTGTTTTCCCTTGGGTTCAAGGTCACTTACCGGTAACCTTGGAAACAGCCCCTGCCAATCTGCCTTTAATGTGGGCACACTGGGTTTGATTAGTTTTTCAATGATATGATCATTTGGTCGTGATATTTTTTCCTGTGCATGGAATAGAAGATATCATTACTCACATAGAAGCTTTACTAAAATTTACTCAGCAAGCTTTGAATGATAGTAATTGAGCCATTGGCTTGCTCAATTCAGAAGTCTCCATGATGAGAAAAGTGGTCCTACAGAATTGCATAGCCCTTGATATTCTGCTTCTCAAGGGGGAATTGTGCTATAATACATACTGAATGCTGTGTCTTCATACCTGACAAGTCTTCTAATGTAACTCATTCTTAATACATATGGAGACTCAAATTTCTGGTCTGAATAATCCTCTTCCCAGTTTAGGGGAAATACTAGGAAAATGGTTTGGTTTAGGAGGATCTTGGCTTAAAACTTTACTAATAATGTTGTTTACTCCTCCTGGCAATTTTAATTACAGTTTGTCTAACTTGTAAGGTGATAGTTTCTTGCCTTTCATGCCATATATTACCTACTCCTACTAAGATAATGATGTCTAAACAACTTGAAATTATTGATTACATCTATAGTTCTTTATAAAATAATGGACATGCGAGGCAAAACTGGCATAAATCTTATTGGACAATCTGGAATTGACCTTCAGTCCTTGCCGAACATCCTATTAGCATAATCACCGTCCTCCCCAAAAATAGAGAACCAGGCTACTAGGTCCCAGCCATCAAGGGACATGATGAACCCAAGCAGGTAAGCAACCTGCATTGAGGGACGAAATAATTGATTACCTTATGCTTTTTATCAAAAGATTTATGATAAAAAGGGGGAGATTGATGAAATAAAAATTCATAATTTAAGGCAACTCTCTAAAAATTTAAACATAAACATTTTCTCTGCCATTTGGCCTCCTCTCTCCCTTCTACTGTGCATGGTGTATCTGCATTATGCATTGACCAGACCTCCCCAATGGCAGAAATACCTGCTCCACCATATAGAGCAATATACTCTCAGGGCTAGCAAGATCATTCCTTAGGAGATAACATTCCTTCTTAATCCTGCAAGGGGTCAGGATGACCCATTACTTTGTAAGTGCAATTCTAGATTGTGTACACTGTCAATACATCATGTGATATATAACCTTCTGTCTCAAAAATGTATATAACTGTGCTTTGACCTCTAATGGGCAGAACAATTCTCAGAGCTCTCTGGGTTATAATCTGTCTCCTGGGTTATAATCCTCAGGTTGGCTCTAATACAATTTTCCATCTCTTTCATAGATTGACTATTGATTAATTTTTCATCAACACATTTTTTTTAAGCCTGTAGCTGGTTACTTTGTAAGAGTCTGGAGATGAGCTCACAGCAAGTTTGAGTGTAATATAACCATTTCCGAAGAGGATTTTATTTTATTTTGTAATAAAATTTTAAGTGATTTGTCAAGAAAATATCCAAACCCAAATAAAAATTTGTCTCTTGTTCTACAGTTGGATCATGAATGCTAAGACATTTTCTCACTATTGTCAACAAAAATAAAGTATCTTTGGGACGTTCCTGGTGGTCCAGTGGTTAAGACCCTGCACTTCCAATGCAGGGGGCGCAGGTTTGATCCTTGGTTGGGAAACTAAGATCCCACATGCCACGTGGCACAACCAAAAAAAATAAAAACAAGTAAAAAATTAAAATAAATAATGAAGGGAAAATAAAGAAAAAAAGTCTCTTTAAAATGACATTTCAATAGCTGATGTTGCCAAACTAATTAATATAAAAAAGGGATTTGAAAGGGAGAAAAGCTTTTTTAAAATATGAGTTACTTGGTACTATATTAAGGGGAAAAATACTTTTCCCCCAAATTATGAATCTGTATCTGTATCTTATTAATACAAGCATTTTTAATATTACTCCTTTATTTTAGAATGAATAATGCTTATAAGTATAACTAAGTCTCAAGTATAAAGGGACTGATTATCTGCCTGGAATATAATTTGAGCCTTTCTTCCACTCCCAACTTATCATTTAGAAATTTCATTGTATTAATAACTAAAGTTAGGCAACTAAAGGAACAAGGTATAATTCAAATAAGCAAATTCTGTTCTTTATTAGCTGCCCTTGAGAAAGTTTGAAAATGGAATTGAGGGGAAGCAATACCATAACGCTTATACTCATCAATTTATTTAATAGTGTTCTCTTTCTTCTCTATTAGCAAAGCAGTTGAATAAAGCTTTATGTACTTACTCAAAGAGACTAAATCTCGATATGTTAAATGGCTTGCTCCATGTTGGTTTCACATGCACACACATAAACATATAAAACAAACCAAATAAATACTTAAGAACTTGATGTAGAGAGAAGATTCCTTCCCCAAAAAGAAGCTTCTGGTAAGATGAAGTAGACATACTTTTCCCTATTCTTCTCACTATTCATTCTTACAAATAAGAACCCTGGACACTATATATAAAATAAGAATATGAAAGGTGGAGAGAAGGCAGACAGCTAGGGTCCTTGGGACCAAAAGGAAGAGATGTTTATGAGTTCTGTGGGGTTTCTCTTTGCGTCATATATCCCAGACTTGGAACTGAAGAAGCTAGAACCCTCAAACTGCCAATTACTGCTGTAAAAGGCCCAATAAATCCTGGTCTCCCTAGCAACAGATCAGGAAAGGAGCATCTTAACAAGGCAGAAAGCTTTTATATAATAATTGCTATACTCCAGTCAAACATTACAGAAAAGAACTGTGGCTCCTCACCCCTACCCATACCAGAAAAATCCAGGTGGGTACCACAGAATTCTCATGAGGTTGAAGCAGAGCACGACAACATTCATGCGTGGGTGATGTTCAAGAGGTCCAAGTAGATAACAGGGACTCTCATCCCCCTTCGTCAGCAATGAAATCATTCATCCCCATGATATCAGTGGGGACCACGTAGAAGCTCTGGACTTCAGCCCCATGCAGCACAACATTTTTTTACCTGCTGGGGAAATATCAAAAGAGAAGTGGAGAGTAAGGAACTTCACTATCACCTAATGGTACCAAAGCACCCCCATTACAGTATCACTGGAGACTGTGTGGGAAGCCAGAATTCCGATTCTTGCCCAGCAGTAAAAATAAGCAAATAAGCTCCCATCCTTAGGTGGTAATGAGGTCAAGTGGGGAATCTGGAATTCTACTTACACCTGGAAGTAACAAGGTGGTGATACTCTTCACCCTGCCAAAGCACTGTCAGAGAAAACCAGATGAAGCAGAAGATTTAAATAACACCCAGAGTCTAATAACATAATATTAAAATGTTCAGGTTTCAACTGAAAATCACTTATACCAAGAACAAGGAGGATCTTAAACTGAATGAAAAAAGAAAATCAAACTGTGTCAACACTGAGATGATACAGATGATAAAATTATTTGAAAAAGATTTTCAATCAACTTTTATAAAAAAGCATCAGTGAGGAATTACAAACACAGCTGAAACAAAAATAGAAAGTCTCATTAAGGATTTAGAAAGCACCAGCAAGGAAATAGAAGAAATAAAAAAGACCAAATGAAATTTTAGAAGTAAAGCATAGAGTAAGTAAAAATTTAAAAGCTCAATAGGTGGGCTCAAGAGATTGGAGAGAACAGGTAAAAAATTTATGAACTGAAGATGCAGCATTAAAAATTGCCCAAACTAGTAAAAGAAACAAAAAGCAGAGAATAACATCCCTCATAAATGTATATGCAGAAGTATTCAACAATATATTAGCAAACAGAATTCAAAAATATATAAAAAGGATATACACCATGACCAAGTGAGATTTCTTCCATCTATGTAAGGCTAGTTCAACATTTGAAAGTCAAATAATGTAAACTCTCACATTAACAGAGTAGAGAAGAAAAATCATATGATTATATCAATAGATGCAGAAGAAAACACTTGACAAAATTCACCAGCAATTCATGATAGAAACTCTCAGAAAGCTAGGAATAGAGAAGGACTTCCTCAATTTCATTAAAAAAAAAAAAATTAAAATACCACTACAGCCAACATCATTCTTTTTTTCTTTTTGTATTTTTTTAAAACATCTTTATTGGAGTATAATTGCTTTACAATGGTGTTTTAGTTTCTACTTTATAACAAAGTGAATCAGTTATACATATGCATATGTTCCCATATCTCTTCCCTCTTGCGACTGCCTCCCTCCCACCCTCCCTATCCCACCCCTCTAGGTGGTCACAAAGCACCGAGCTGATATCCCTATGCTATGCGGCTGCTTCCCACTAGCTATCTATTTTACGTTTGGTAGTGTATGTATGTCCATGCCACTCTCTCACTTTGTCACAGCTTACCCTTCCCCCTCCCCATAGCCTCAAGTCCATTCTCTAGTAGGACTGTGTCTTTATTCCCGTCTTACCCCTAGCTTCTTCATGACCTTTTTTTTTTTTTTTTTAGATTCCATATATATGTGTTAGCATACTGTATTTGTTTTTCTCTTTCTGACTTATTTCACTCTATATGACAGACTGTAGGTCCATCCACCTCACTACAAATAACTCACTTTCGTTTCTTTTTATGGCTGAGTAATATTCCATTGTATATATGTGCCACGTCTTCTTTATCCATTCATCTGTTGATGGACACCAAGGTTGCTTCCATGTCCTGGCTATTGTAAATAGAGCTGCAATGAACATTGTGGTACATGACTCTTTTTGAATTATGGTTTTCTCAGGGTATATGCCCAGTAGTGGGATGGCTGGGTCATATGGTAGTTCTAGTTTTAGTTTTTTAAGGAACCTCCATACTGTTCTCCATAGTGGCTGTATCAATTTACATTCCCACCAACAGTGCAAGAGGGTTCCCTTTTCTCCACACCCTCTCCAGCATTTATTGTTTGTAGATTTTTTGATGATGGCCATTCTGACCGGTGTGAGATGATATCTCATTGTAGTTTTGATTTGCATTTCTCTAATGATTAATGATGTTGAGCATTCTTCCATGTGTTTGTTGGCAATCTGCATATCTTCTTTGGAGAAATGTCTATTTAGGTCTTCTGCCCATTTTTGGATTGGGTTTTTTTTTTTTTGTTATTGAGCTGCATGAGCTGCTTGTAAATTTTGGAGATTAATCCTTTGTCAGTTGCTTCATTTGCAAATATTTTCTCCCATTCTGAGGGTTATCTTTTGGTCTTGTTTATGGTTTCCTTTGCTGTGCAAAAGCTTTTAGGTTTCATTAGGTCCCATTTGTTAATTTTTGTTTTTATTTCCATTTCTCTAGGAGGTGGGTCAAAAAGGATCTTGCTGTGATTTATGTCATAGAGTGTTCTGCCTATGTTTTCCTCTAACAGTTTGATAGTGTCTGGCCTTACATTTAGGTCTTTAATCCATTTTGAATTTATTTTGTATATGGTATTAGGGAGTGTTCTAATTTCATACTTTTACATGTACCTGTCCAGTTTTCCCAGCACCACTTATTGAAGAGGCTGTCTTTTCTCCACTGTATATGCTTGCCTCCTTTATCAAAGATAAGGTGACCATATGTGCGTGGCTTTATCTCTGGGCTTTCTATCCTGTTCCATTGATCTATATTTCTGTTTTTGTGCCAGTACCGTACTGTCTTGATTACTGTAGCTTTGTAGTATAGTCTGAAGTCAGGGAGCCTGATTCCTCCAGCTCCATTTTTTCATTCTCAAGATTGCTTTGGCTATTCGGGGTCTTTTGTGTTTCCATACAATTTGTGAAATTTTTGGTTCTAGTTCTGTGAAAAATGCCATTGGTAGTTTGATAGGGATTGCATTGAATCTGTAGATTGCTTTGGGTAGTAGAGTCATTTTCACAATGTTGATTCTTCCAATCCAAGAACATGGTATATCTCTCCATCTATTTGTATCATCTTTAATTTCTTTCATCAGTGTCTTATAATTTTCTGCATACAGGTCTTTTGTCTCCTTAGGTAGGTTTATTCCTAGGTATTTTATTCTTTTTGTTGCAATGGTAAATGGGAGTGTGTTCTTAATTTCACTTTCAGATTTTTCATCATTAGTGTATAGGAATGCCAGAGATTTCTGTGCATTAATTTTGTATCCTGCTACTTTACCAAATTCATTGATTAACTCTAGTAGTTTTCTGGTAGCATCTTTAGGATTCTCTATGTATAGTATCATGTCATCTGCAAACAGTGACAGCTTTACTTCTTCTTTTCCGATTTGGATTCCTTTTATTTCTTTTTCTTCTCTGATTGCTGTGGCTAAAACTTCCAAAACTATGTTGAATAATAGTGGTGAGAGTGGGCAACCTTGTCTTCTTCTTGATCTTAGTTGAAATGGTTTCAGTTTTTCACCATTGAGGACGATGTTGGCTGTGGGTTTGTCATATATGGCCTTTATTATGCTGAAGAAATTTCCCTCTATGCCTGCTTTCTGCAGGGTTTTTATCATAAATGGGTGTTGAATTTTGTCGAAAGCTTTCTCTGCATCGATTGAGATGATCATATGGTTTTTCTCCTTCAGTTTGTTAATAAGGTGTATCACCTTGATTGATTTGCATATATTGAAGAATCCTTGCATTCCTGGGATAAACCCCACTGGTTCATGGTGTATGATCCTTTTAATGTGCTGTTGGATTCTGTTTGTGAGTATTTTGTTGAGGATTTTTGCATCTACGTTCATCAGTGATATTGGCCTGTATTTTTCTTTCTTTGTTACATCTTTGTCTGGTTTTGGTATCAGGGTGATGGTGGCCTCATAGAATGAGTTTGGGAGTGTTCCTTCCTGTGCAATTTTTTGGAAGAGTTTGAGAAGGATGGGTGTTAGCCCTTCTCTAGATATTTGATAGAATTTGCCAGTGAAGCCATCTGGTCCTGGACTCTTGTTTGTTGGAAGACCTTTAATCACAGTTTCTATTTCATTACTTGTGATTGGTCTGTTCATATTTTCTAATTCTTCCTGGTTCAGTATTGGAAGGTTCTACCTTTCTAAGAATTTGTCTATTTCTTCCAGCTTGTCCATTTTATTGGCATAGAGTTGCCTGTAGTAGTCTTTTAGGATGCTTTGTATTTCTGTGCTGTCTGTTGTAACTTCTCCTTTTTCATTTCTAATTTTATTGATTTGAGTCCTCTCCCTCTTTTTCTTGATGAGTCTGGCTAATGGTTTATCAATTTTGTTTATCTTCCCAAAGAACAAGCTGTTTTATTGATCTTTGCTATTGTTTTCTTTGTTTTTGTTTCATTTATTTCTGCTCTGATCTTTATGATTTCTTTCTTTTTGCTGACTTTGCGTTTTGATTGTTCTTTTCTCTAGTTCCTTTAGGTGTAAGGGTAGATTGTTTATTTGAGATTTTTCTTGTTTCCTGAGGTAGGCTTGTATAGCTATAAACTTCTCTCTTAGAACTGCTTTTGCTGCATCCCACAGGTTTTGGATCGTCGTGTTTTCATTGTCATTTGTCTCTAGGTATTTTTTTTAATTTCCTCTTTGATTTTTTCAGTGATCTCTTGGTTATTTAGTAACATATTGTTTAGCCTCCATGTGTTTGTGTTTTCTACGATTTTTCACCTGTAATTGATTTCTAATCTCATAGTGTTGTGGACAGAAAAGATACTTGATATGATTTCAATTTTCTTAAATTTACTGAGGCTTGATTTGTGACCCAAGATGTGATCTCTCCCAGAGAATGTTCCATGCGCACTTGAGAAGAAAGTAGTTCTTCTTGCTTCTGCTGTTTGCCCTCTGGTGGATGAGGGTATCTCCGAGGCTTGCCAACATCATTGTTAATGTTAGGAAATTAAAAAGTAGATGGTTTCCCACTAAGATTGAGAACAAGAGAAGGATGTCTCCTCTCACCACTCCTGTTCAATTTCAAACTTGAAATTCTACCTAATGCAATAAGATAAGGAAAGGACATAAAATGTAAACAGATTGGGAAGGAAGAAATAAAACTGTCATTAACTAGATGACATGAACTTCTATATATAAAATCTCAAAGATTCGATTAAAAACTCTGAGAACTAATTAATAATTACAGCAATATTGCAGGAAACAAAATAAATATTCAAAACTCAATTGTTTTCCTATATAGCAGCAATTTGACTGAACAATTGGAATTTAAAATTAAAAACACAATGAATTTACATTAGCACCAAGAAATGGAATACATAGCTATAAATCTGAAAAAAATAGTACAAGGTGTACATGAGGATATCTACAAAATGCTGATGAAAGAAACCAAAGAGCTAACTAAATGGAGACCATGGTCTCCATGATCATGGGAAAGAAGACTCAATATTGTTCTGATATCAATTCTTCCCAAATTGATCTATAGATTCAGTACAATACCAATTTAAATTCCAACAAATTAATTTGTAGATACTGGCAAATTGAATCTAAACTTTATATGGGAAGGCAAAAGACCCAGAATTAGCCACCAAAGTATTGAAAAACAAAAACAAAGTCATAGGACTGATAATATCTGACTTCAAGATTCACTGTAAAGCTATAGTAATCAAGACAATGAGTTATGGGTGAAGAATAGACAAATAGATCAATGGAACAGAAGAGAAAGTCTAGAAATAAACCCACACAACTGATATTTGACAAAGAATCAAAAGCAATCAAATAGATAAAGGATTGTCTTTTCAGCAAATGGTGCTGGAACGACTGGAGATCCAGATGCAAAAAAAAAAAAAAAAAAAAGACACTGACCTTACACCTTTTACAAAAATTAACTTAAAATGGATCACAGATCTAGATGTAGATGCCAAACAAAAAGTCTCCCAGAAGATAACATAGAAGAAAATCTAGATAACCTTGGGTTCGGCAATGAGTTTTTAGGTACAACACCAAAAGGATGATCCATAAAAGAAAATATTGATACACTGGATATCATTAAAATTAAAAATTTCTGCTTTGTAAAATCCATTGTTAAGAGAATGAAAAGATAAGTTACAGATGGGGAGAAAAACTTTGACAAACACATATCTGATAAAAAGACTTGTATCCAAAATATTCAAAGAACTCTTAAAACTCAACATTAGGAAACAAACAACCCAATAAAATTGGGCAAAATATAAGAACATACTCCCTACCGAAGAAGATAAACAGATGGAAGATAAGCATATGAAAATAATACAACATTATATGTAACTAGGGAACTGCAAATTAAAATGACAATGAAATACCACTACACATCTATTAGAATGGTTAACATCAAAAACACTGACACGCCAAATACTGGTGACCATGTGAAATGACAGAAACTCATTCATTGCTGATGGAAATGCAAAATGGTATAGCTACTTTGGAAGTCAGTTAGGAAGTTTCTTACAAAACTGAACCTAGTTTCTTACCATACGATCCAGCAACTGTGCTCCTCCTAGGTATTAACCAAATGTGTATAACACAACTGGTCACACAAAGACCTGCACATAACTCCTTATAGCAGTTTTATTCAGTATGTCAAAAATTTGGAAGCAATCAAGATGTCCTTCAATAGGATAAGCAAACTGTGGTACATCCATGCCATGGAATTTTTTAAAAATGATGGTTAATGTATGTATGTCCATGCCACTCTCTCACTTTGTCCCAGCTTACCCTTCCCCCTCCCCATATCCTCAAGTCCATTCTCTGGTAGGTCTGCATCTTTATTCCCGTCTTGCCCCTAGGTTCTTCATGACCATTTTTTTTGTTTTTTAGATTCCATATATATGTGTTAGCATACAGTATTTGTTTTTCTCTTTCTGACTTACTTCACTCTGTATGACAGACTCTAGGTCCATCCACCTCACTACAAATAACTCAATATATACACTACCAAATGTAAAATAGATAGCTAGTGGGAAGCAGCCGCATAGCACAGGGAGATCAGCTTGGTGCTTTGTGACCACCTAGAGGGGTGGGATAGGGAGGGTGGGAGGGAGGGAGACGCAAGAGGGAAGAGATATGGGGATACATGTATATGTATAACTGATTCATTTTGTTATAAAGCAGAAACTAACACACCATTGTAAAGCAATTATACCCAATAAAGATGTTTAAAAAAAAGTGATGGTTAAAATAAAGTGATAATTCAGTGGGGCTAAAATAAGCTCTTCCACAAATGGTATTGGAACAACTAAAAAGCCATGTGCAAAGAATGAATTTGGACTCCTGTCTCCCACTAAATACAAAAATTAACTCAACATCAGTCAGTGACCTAAATTAAATATAAAAGTTAAAACTATAAAATTCATAGATATGACACCAAAGCAATGAGGTAGTAAAGAAATAACATAAATTGGGCTCTATCAAAATGAAAAACTTTTGTGCATCAAAAGATATTGTTAAGAAAATGAAAAGATAACTTGCTGAATGGGATAAAATAGTGCCAATCATATATCTTATAAGGGTCTAAAATCCAGAATACATAAAGAACACTTACAACTTAATAAAAAAAAGACAGACAATCCAGTTGAAAAATGGGCAAAATACTTGGAAATACATGTCTCCAAAACATATAAAAATGGCCAAAAAGCATATGAAAATATGCTCAGCACCATTAGTCATTAGGGAAATGCAAATAAAAACCACAATGAGGTACCACTTCACAACCACTAGGATGACATTAATAGAAATAAAATGGAAAACAACAAGCGTTGGTAAGTATATGAAGAAATTGGAACACTCTCTGCAGCAAAATAATAGCAAACTGAATTCAACAATACATTAAAATGATCATACACCATGATCAAGTGGGATTTATTCCAGGGATGCAAGGATGGTTCAAATCATCTGAAAAAATTCAACATCTATCTATGATTAAAACTCTCGACAATGTGGGTATAGAGGGGAAACGCCTGAACATAATAAAGACTATATATGACAAGCCCACAGCTACCATCATACTCAACTGTGAAAGCTGAAAAGTTTACCTCTAAGATCAGGAACCAGACAAGGATGCCCACTCTCACCACTTTTATTCAACAGAGTATTAGAAGTCTTAGCCAGAGCAATTAGGCAAGAAAAAGAAATAAAATGTATCCAAATCAGAAAGGAAGAAATAAAACTATTCTTATTTGCAGATGACAAGATATTATATACAGAAAACCCTAAAGAGGCCATTTTAAAAAATTTAGAACTAATAAAAATCTAATCCAGTAAACTTACAGGATACAAACTCAATATACCAAAATCTGTTGCATTTCTATACATTAAGAGTGAGTGATCAAAAAGAGAAATGAAGAAAACAATCCCATTTACAATTGCATCAAAAAGAATAAAATACGTAGGAATAAATTTAACCAGTGAGGTAAAAGACATGTACACTGAAAACTATAAAACATTAGTAAAAGTAATTAAAGAAGATACAAATAAATGGAAAAACATTCCGTGCTCATAGATTGGAAGAATTAATATTGCTAAAACGTACTTACTACCCAAAGCAATCTACAGAGTCACTTCAATCCAAATATCAGTAGCATTTTCCACAAAAATAGAAAAACAACCCTAAAATGTTTATCGAACCACAAGACCCAAAATAATCAAAGCAATCTTGAGAAAGAAGAACAATGCCTGATGCCTCAAAATTTCAAACTGTATTACAAAGCCAGTAATCAAAACAGTATGGTATTGGTGTAAAAACAGACACATAGATCAATGCAATAGAAGAGAGAGCTTAGAAAGAAAGCCAAACATAATATAGTCAACTAATTTATGGCAAAGGAGCCAAGAATATACAACGTAGAAAATACATTCTCTTCAATAAATGGTGTTAGGAAAACTGGACAGCCATATGCAAAAGAATGAAACTGGACCGCTATCTTCTACCATACACAAAAACTAACTCAAAATAGATGAAAGACTTGATTGTAAGACCTGAAACCATAAAACTCCTAAAAGAAAACATAAGCGGTAATCTCCTTGACATTGGTCTTGGTGGTGAGTTTTTGGATTTGATGTCAAAAGCAAAGGCAAAAAAAGCAAATATAAACAAGTGGGACTACATCAATCTAAAAATCTCCTGCACAGCAAAGGAAACTATCAACAAAAGAAAAAGGCAACCTATGGAACAGGAGAATATATTTGCAAATCCTATATCTGATAAAGGGTTAACATCCAAAATATATAAAGAACTCACACAACTGAATAACAACAACAACAACAAAAGCAATCTGATTAAAAAATGGGCAAAGGGTCTGAATAGACATTTTTCCAAAGAAGACGTACAGATGGCCAACAGGTACATGAAAAAGTGCTCAAAATCATTAATCATCAGGGAAATGCAAATCAAAACCACAACTGTGACGAATGTTAACTGGACTGTGGTGATTATTTCACAATATATACAAATATAGAATCATTACACTGTACACAAGACTAACATAATGTCATATTATTTATATCTCAATTAAAAAAATTTAAAACATAAGGAAATATCACTCCAACCCTGTTAGAATGGCTATTATGAAAAAGACAAATAAAAAGTGTTGGCAAGGATGTGGAGAACAGCTAACCCTTGTGCACTGTTGGTGGGAACATAAATTGGTGCAGCCACTATGGAAATGGTATGGAGGTTCCTCAAAAATTTAAACATAGAACTTCTATATGATCCAGCAATTCTACTTCTGGGTATTTATCCAAAGGAAATGAAAACACTAAATCAGAAATATATGTGCACCATATTAATTGCAGCATTATTTACATAGCCAAGACATGGAAACAACCTAAGTGCCCATCAGTGGATTAATGAATAAAGAAAATGTGTGTGTATGTATGTGTGTATATATACATATATATACATATATATATACACACATATATATATATAAAGTCATAAAAAAAGAATGAAATCTTGCCATTTGTGACAATATGGATGGACCTTGAGGGCATTATGCTAAGTGAAATAAATCAGCCAAAGAAAGACAAATACCATATGATCTCATATATATGCAGAATCTAAATCAAAAACAAAAACACAAGCTAATAAACACAGAAAAATTGTTGCCAGAGGCAGGGGGTGGGGAATGGGCAAAATGCATGAAGGTAGATAAACTTCCAGTTAAAAAATAAATAAGTCATGGGGATGTCATGTACAGTATGGTGACTATAATTAATAATAATGTATTATATATTTGAAAGTTGTGAAGAGCATAGAACTTAAAAGTTCTCATCACAAGAAAAAAATTGTAACTGTGTGGTTATGGATGTTAAGTAGACTTACTGTGGTAATCATTTCACAATATATACAAATATCAAATCATTATGTTGTACACCTGAAACTAATATAATTTTATATGTCAATTATGTCTCAATAAAGAAAAAGAAATTGGAACTCTTGTGCATTGCTGGTGGGAATGTAAAATGGCTCAGCCACTCTGGAAAAAAGGTTTGGCAGTTCCTCAGAAAGTTAGACATGAAATTACCATATGACCCTGTAATTCCACTTCTATGTATATACCCAGAATAAATGAGAAAACACACTCAAATAAATACATATACATGTATGTTCATAGTGGCACCATTCACATTATGTCCATCAATGGATGAATGAATAAGCAAACTGTGGTATATATATCTAATGGAATATTATCCATCAATAAAAAAGGGATGAAGTACTAATACATACTATAATATGGATAAACCATAAGTTTATAGAGACAGAACACAGATTGGTACATGCCAAAGGCTGGGCAAAAGCACAAATGGGGAGAAACTGTTTTAACTGGTGAGGTTTTTTACCTTGGAGTGATGGAAATGTTTTGGAATTACTGTAGATAGAATTGGGGGGTTCCCAGAACACTAAATGTACTAAATGCCACTGAATTGCTCATTTTAAAATGGGTAATTTTATGTTATGTTAATGTCACTTCAATAAGTCATTGAAAATTAAGAAATTAGTTGTCAAGCTATGAAAAGACACAGAGGAACCCTAAATACATACTGCTAAGTGAGAGAAGCTAGTCTTTAAAAATTATATGCTGTGTAATTCTGACTGTATGACATTCTGGAAAAGGCAAATTTATAGAAACAGTAAAAATATTGGTGGTTTTAGGGGTTTGGGTGGAGAGAGGGAGGGATAAATAGGTGGAGCACAGGGGATTTTTAGGGCAATGAATCTATTCTGTATGGTATTGTAATAGTGGATACATGGCATCATGCATTTGCCAAAACCTATAAAACTGTATAGCACAAAGAGTGAAACCTAAAGTAAATCGGACTCTAGCTGATAAAAATATATTAACAATGATTCATCAATTGTAACAAGGAACGACATTGATGCATAATGTTAATAATAGAGGAAACTATGCATGGAGAGGGGGTATATGCGAACTCTGCACTTTCTGTTCTATTTTTTCTCTAAATCTAAAACTGATCTAAATAAGAAAGTACATTAATTTTTTTTTAAATACCTGAACTTAACACCAGAGAGAAAAAAGGACTGAAAAATGTTTAGAGCCTTGGGGACCTGTTTGACTATAAGGAAAGCTCTAACCTTCACATAATCAGAGCCTCAGAGGGAGAGGAGAGAGTGTGGGGCTAAAAATGTATTTAAAGAAATAATGGTGGGGGGCTTACCTGGTGGTGCAGTGGTTGAGAATCTGCCTGCCGATGCAGGGGACACGGGTTTGCGCCCTGGTCTGGAAAGATCCCACATGCCGTGGAGCGACTAGGCCCGTGAGCCACAATTACTGAGCCTGCACATCTGGAGCCTGTGCTCTGCAACAAGAGAGGCCGCGATACTGAGAGGCCCGCGCACCGCGATGAAGAGTGGCCCCCACTTGCCGCAACTAGAGAAAGCCCTCGCACAGAAACGAAGACCCAACACAGCCATAAATAAATAAACAAATAAATTTTAAAAATTAAAAAAAAAAAGAAATAATGGTGGAAATTTTCTCTAATTTGAAAACCTACATGAGCCTATGTATTTAAGGAGCATAGCAAATCCCAAATAGTAGAATCCCAAAGAAACCCAGGTCAAGATACACCATAGTGAAACATTGAAAACAAATAATTTTTTAAAAATCTTGAAAATGGCGAGAGAGAAATGACACATTACCTACAGAGGAAAATTTTAAATGACATCACAGTCCTTATCAGATACTATGGAGGCTAGATGTTTATTCTATGTATCCAGTATTACTCCAATAACAAAAACAGCCAAGGATAGTACAGAAAAAGAAAACTACAGACCAATATCCCTAAAGAATAGTGATGCAAAAATTTTTACAATATTAGCAAATAAAATCCAGCAATATATAAAAGGAAATCCACAACATGACTAAATGGGGTTTAATCTAGGGATGCAAGGCTCATTCAGTATTGGAAAATCAATAATGTAATACATCATATTAGCTGTCTAATGATGAAAAGTCACATGATCATATCAATTGATGCAGTAAAAGCATTTGAAAAATCTAATGTCCACTAATAAATATTAACCTCAAAAAATAGGAATAGAGGGGAACTTCCTCAACTTGATAAAGGACACCTATAAAAACCTATAGCTAACTTCTTACTTAATACTGAAAGATTAAATTCTTTATCCCTAGTCTTCTTTTTGAGACAAGGATGTCTGCTGTCACCCCTGCAGAGGACATGGTGGAACTTACAAAAAAAAATTTCTAATACCAATGAGTGAATTCAGAAAGGTTTCAGGATACAAGATCAACAAACACAAATCAATTACATAAAAGCCTTTCTGGAATGGCAGTGAGAAGCACCCTAAGGACCCTCCCACTAGTAATAAAACCATAACTGATGAAAATTAAAACAAGCAGGGATAAAATGTCATGGATTTTGATTTTTGAACTGAGATTTAGAATAGTTTCTTTAATAAATGTATCCCCATTTGCTGTATTCCTTGAGGCAATTTCCATATGTGGTAGCTTCCCAGGAGGGATAGGTCTCCAGCATTTCTCATCCCAGTCAGGTCTGCATTACAGAAGCACTTTTCCATGGAAGACTGGCTGAGAGGTATCAGGCTTCCTTACTATATACCTATATACTATATACCACCTCCATCATAGGTGGTAGTTCTACCCCAAGCACATCAGGACAAAAAAAGCATGCCCAAATTACGCTCTTCACACTTAGCTTACAGGGTGGAAGAGGGAGAATGTAGGGCTTATAGGAGAGAGAGGCAAACTGAGAAGACCAGAGAAAACCACTCCCACCCACTACCCCATAGGTAAAGCAGTGAAGTCACTTTACATAAAGCAGGCAACTGTCTCTATCTCTAATTCTGGAGCAGTGGCTTAAAGGTTTTTACAGGAGGAGAGGCAGACCATAAGAACAGAGAACTCCATATTTGTCCTCAGAGGAATAAACTTTATTTGGAACAGAGATGGGGTGGGAGGGGGAGTTTAAGCTTAAGGGCACTGTTGGAAGCAATGGAGATTTCGGTAATAAGCAATTCAGAGGAGGGTGATAGCTCCATGAGAGCAACAAGCTAAACCACTGACCCGCCAAAATTTCAACAGGCACTATCAAGGAAAGAGACAACTATGAAGAGTTTTCCTGGGCTCAAAAAAAAAAAAAATCCTACAAACTGGCATCAAAGACTATCCGTACACCAAAATAAACAAATGGGACCTAATTAAACTTAAAAACTTTTACACATCAAAGGAAATGATGGACAAAACAAAAATACAACCCACTGAGTAGGAGAAAAATATTTGCAGATGATATGACCAATAAGGGGTTAATATCTAAAATATATAAACCGTTCATACAACACAATATTTTAAAAAACACAAACAACCCACTTTAAAAGTGGGCAGAAAAAAAAAAAGTGGGCAGAAGACCTGAATAGCCATTTTTCCAAAGAAGACATACATATGGCTAACAGGCACATGAAAAGATGCTCAAAATCACTAATCATCAAAGAAATGCAAATCAAAACCACCGTGAGATATCACCTCACCCCTGTCAGAATGGCTATCATCAAAAAGACCACAAATAACAAATGTTGGTGAGGACGTGAAGAAAAGGAAACCCTTGCACACTGTTGGTGGGAATGTAAATTGGTACAGCCACGGTGGAAAAGAGTATGGAGGTTACTCAAAAAACTAAAATAGAACAACCATATGATCCAGCAATTCCACTCCTGGGTATATATCCAAAGAAAATAAAAACACTAACCAGAAAAGATATCTACACCCCACTGTTCACATATGGAAGTAACCTAAGTGTTCATCAACAGATAAATGGATAAAAAACTTGTGGTATATATATACAATGGAATACTACTCAGCTGTAAAAAAAAAGAATGAAATTTTGCCATTTGCAAAAACATGGATGGACCTGGAGGGAATTATGCTTAGTGACATAAATCAGACAGAGAAAGACAATACTGTATGTTACCACTTATATGTGGAATCTAAAAAATAAAATAAATGAATAAGTATACAAAACAGAAATAGACTCACAGATATACAGAACAAACTAGTGGTTACCAGTGGGAGATGAAAGGGGGAGGGGCAAGATAGGGGCAGAGGGTTAAGAGGTACAAACTACAATGTATAAAATAAATTAAGCTACAAGGGTATACTGTTCAGCACAGGGTATATAGCCAATATTTTGTAATAACTTTAAATGGAGTATAATCTATAAAAATTTTGAATCACTATGTTGTACACCTGAAACTAATAAAATACTATAAGTCAACTATACTTCAATAAAAAAAAAAGGCATAGGGACTTCTCTGGTGGCACAGTGGATAAGACTCTGTGCTCCCAATGCAGGGGGCCTGGGTTTGATCCCTGGTCAGGGAACTAGATCCCACATGCATGCCACAACTAAGACTTCACATGCCACAACTGGGGAGCCCACGTACTGCAACTAAGGACCTCACATGCCACAACTAAGGAGCTGGCGAGCTGCAACTAAGGAGCCCTGGAGCCTCAACTAAGGAGCCCGTCTGCTGCCACTAAGGAGCCCATGTGCTGTAACTAAGGAGCCGGTGAGCCACAACTAAGGAGCCTGCAAGCTGCAACGAAGGACCCTGCCTGCCACAACTAAGACCCAGTGCAACCAAATAAATTAATTAATTAAAAAAAAATAAAGGCACAGAAGTAAAAAAAAAAAAAAAAAAAAAAGTCTATCCCTACAAAGGGGCCAAAATTTAATTGGGTCAGACTGACAAGCAATTATTTCCCCAGGGTATTGTAAAAACTAATAAAGCAATCAGGCAGCAATTATTGAAACCTAACAGCTAGGTGTGATATCAAGAGAGACAGAGAGGGCATACAGAAAAATCAGGTAAAAAGATGGTAAAAAACAGTGCTGCTAAAACTATCATTATACCAGGGTGACTGTCTATTTGCCCAAGGCTACATCCTCTAAAGAGTGACACCAGAGGGTGCACACTGTAGGAGAAATAAATTTTGAAGAAATAGTCCAAGCATGCCACTAAACAAATAAATCACACACAATAAGTCCTATTCAGAATTGCTACAATATATACTCTAAAATATACAGTTTTTAAGAAAAAAATTGAGACATGCAAAGAAACAGGAAAATCAGCCACATGAACAAGAAAGAGAGTGTGCCACAGAAATTGGTTTGAGAAGGCCCAGGTGTCAGACTTAGCAGATCAACATATCAAAGTAGTTATTATAAATATACATTATATATACATATATATGGAACTATGCTTAAGGAAGTAAAGAAACATATGATGGACATGTCTCTTCAAATATAGAGTATCACTAAATAGGAGCAACAGTAGATTAAAGCTGGAAGATGAAAGAATTATTAACTTGGAGATTGATTAATAAAAATTGTGGAATAAAAGAACAAATAATGAAGGGAAGTAAGCAGAGCCTCACAAAAATGTGGGACACAATTAAATGCACCAAAATGTATGTAATTTGAGTATCAGAAAGAATGGAGATAGGGACTGGAGCAGAAAAAATACTAGAACATATGTAGAATGTATAACAAACTCTCAAAACTCAACAGTATAAAGCAATCCAATTAGAAAATGGGTCAGGTGACATCAGCAAAAGCATGGGTTAGGAGGTCCCAATGCTTGTCTCCCCACAAAAACAACAAAAAATAAACAAGTAAAAACCAATGAAAATACTCTGTGAAAATTCTGGACTTCAGAGCAGAAGCCCTGTGGAGCATAAAAACCGAGGATGGCCACATGAAGAAACATAGGAAGCATTTTACCTGCATACCCCCATCCCTGAGTCTAGAGCAGCTTGGTGCCAAGAGGGATCCCTTCAGAGGGATTTCACCCCATGGGTAAAAGAAGAGCAGGAGAAACACAGCAAGTCTAGTTACCACTCTGGACATTGCAGCATTTGCTAACTGAGGCCCCCACAGTCTTCACCAATGCTGAACCCAGCTGACAGAGCTGCCCAAAGTCCCCTCTGCTGCATCTCCTTCCTAAGGCTGGAGCTCTTGCTGAGTTAAGACCTGCCCCCAGGGGCCCCATTCACTGCTCTGTCCCACTCTCTGTAACTGGCATGCCATAGAGCCTCACCATCTACAAGACTGGAGTTACCAATGCTCTGTCCCCAACTCCTGGATCACAACTCAAAGCTTTGACCCATCATCAACAGGAATAACTGCTACTGCTCTGTGCTCCACTATCTGAGTTCTAAGTCATGGCATTCACTTGCCATCACCAGGGAGCACTTCTGTTGCCTTCTGCCCCATCCCCTGTGTCCTGAGTCACGGTGTTGACACTCCATCACAGGGGCCATACTGCTGCTGCTCTGCATCCTTTAAGGAAGCTCAGTGAGATTCAACAAAACACAGATGGACAACTCAATGAACTCAAGAAAAATAATGCATGAACTAACATGAGAATATCAATAAAAAGAAATAATTTAAAATAAACAGAAATTCTGGAGATGAAGAATACAATAAATGAAATAAAAAATACAGTAGAGAGCTTCACAGTAGGCTCAATCAAGCAGAAGAAAGAATCAGCAAACTTGAAGACAAATCTCTTGATATTACCCAGTAAAGGAGAAAAAAAGAAATAAGAATGGAAGATTAAAGAAAGTCTATATGAACTACGGAACATCATCAAAAGAAACAATATTCACTTTATGTGAGTTCCAAAGGAAGGGGGGGAGGAAAGGGGCAAAAAACATATTTAAAGAAATAATGGTCCTCAATGGTGAAAAACTGAAACCATTTCCACTAAGATCAGGAACAAGACAAGGTTGCCCACTCTCACCACTATTATTCAACATAGTTTTGGAAGTTTTAGCCACAGCATTCAGAGAAGAAAAAGAAATAAAAGGAATTCAAATCGGAAAAGAAGAAGTAAAGCTGTCACTGTTTGCAGATGACATGATACTATACATAGAGAATCCTAAAGATGATACCAGAAAACTACTAGAGCTAATCGATGAATTTGGTAAAGTAGCAGGATACAAAATTAATGCACAGAAATCTCTTGCATTCCTATACACTAATGATAAAAAATCAGAAAGTGAAATTAAGAAAACACTCCCGTTTACCATTGCAACAAAAAGAATAAAATATCTAGGAATAAACCTACCTAAGGAGACAAAAGACCTGTATGCAGAAAATTATAAGACACTGATGAAAGAAATTAAAGATGATACAAATAGATGGAGAGATATACCATGTTCTTGGATTGGAAGAATCAACATTGTGAAAATGACTCTACTACCCAAAGCAATCTACAGATTCAATGCAATCCCTATCAAACTACCACTGGCATTTTTCACAGAACTAGGACCAAAAATTTCACAAATTGTATGGAAACACAAAAGACCCCGAATAGCCAAAGCAATCTTGAGAACGAAAAAATGGAGCTGGAGGAATCAGGCTCCCTGACTTCAGACTATACTACAAAGCTACAGCAATCAAGACAGTATGGTACTGGCACAAAAACAGAAATATAGATCAATGGAACAGGATAGAAAGCCCAGAGATAAAGCCACGCACATATGGTCACCTTATCTTTGATAAAGGAGGCAAGAATATACAGTGGAGAAAAGACAGCCTCTTCAATAAGTGGTGCTGGGAAAACTGGACAGGTACATGTAAAAGTATGAAATTAGAACACTCCGTAACACCATACACAAAAATAAACTCAAAATGGATTAAAGACCTAAATGTAAGGCCAGACACTATCAAACTGTTAGAGGAAAACATAGGCAGAACACTATGACATAAATCACAGCAAGATCCTTTTTGACCCACCTCCTAGAGGAGTGGAAATAAAAACAAAAATACACAAATGGGACCTAATGAAACTTAAAAACTTTTGCACAGCAAAGGAAACCATAAACAAGACCAAAAGACAACCCTCAGAATGGGAGAAAATATTTGCAAATGAAGCAACTGACAAAGGATTAATCTCCAAAATTTACAAGCAGCTCATGCAGCTCAATAACAACAACAACAAAAAAACCCAATCCAAAAATGGGCAGAAGACCTAAATAGACATTTCTCCAAAGAAGATATACGGATTGCCAGCAAACACATGAAAGAATGCTCAACATCATTAATCATTAGAGAAATGCAAATCAAAACTACAGTGAGATATCATCTCACACCGGTCAGAATGGCCATCATCAAAAAATCTAGAAACAATAAATGCTGGAGAGGGTGTGGAGAAAAGGGAAACCTCTTGCACTGTTGGTGGGATTGTAAATTGATACAGCCACTATGGAGAACAGTATGGAGATTCCTTAAAAAACTAAAACTAGAATTACCATACGACCCAGCAATCCCACTACTGGGCATATACCCTGAGAAAACCATAATTCAAAAAGAGTCATGTACCACAATGTTCATTGCAGCTCTATTTACAATAGCCAGGACATGGAAGCAACCTTGGTGTCCATCAACAGATGAATGGATAAAGAAGACGTGGCACATATATACAATGGAATATTACTCAGCCATAAAAAGAAACGAAAGTGAGTTATTTGTAGTGAGGTGGATGGACCTACAGTCTGTCATACAGAGTGAAGTAAGTCAGAAAGAGAAAAACAAATACTGTACGCTAACACATATATATGGAATCTAAGGGAAAAAAAAAGGTCATGAAGAAGCTAGGGGTAAGACGGGAATAAAGACACAGACCTACTAGAGAATGGACTTGAGGCTATGGGGAGGGGGAAGGGTAAGCTGTGACAAAGTGAGAGAGTGGCATGGACATATATACACTACCAAACGTAAAATAGATAGCTAGTGGGAAGCAGCCGCATAGCACAGGGAGATCAGCTCGGTGGTTTGTGACCACCCAGAGGGGTGGGATAGCGAGGTTGGGAGGGAGGAAGACGCAAGAGGGAAGAGATATGGGAACATATGTATATGTATAACTGATTCACTTTGTTATAAAGCAGAAACTAGAACACCATTGTAAAGCAATTATACTCCAATAAAGATGTTAAAAAAAAGAAAGAAAGAAAGAAAGAAAGAAAGAAAGAATGGCTGAAAACTTCTTAAATCTGGGGAGAGATATGGCCATCCAGGTCTATGAAACTCAAAGTTCACCAAACAGATTCAACCCAAAGATATCCTCACCCAGAAACATTATAATCAAACTCTCAGAGACAAAGAGAAGATTTTAAAAGCAGCAAAAAAGGGACTTCCCTGGCAGTCCAGTGGTTAAGACTCTGCACTTCCACTGCAGGGGGCACAGGTTCGATCCCTGGTCAGGGAACTAAGATCCCGCTTGCCACACAGCATGGCCAAAATAAAAATAAAAATAAATAACAGCCACAAAAGAAAAATGACTCATCATATACAAGGGAATCCATATAAGGCTATAGGTAGATTTCTCAGCAAAGAACTTGCAGTCCAGTAGAGAGTGGGATGATACATTCAAAGTGCTCAAAGAAAAAATTATCAACCAAGAATACTATACCCAGCAAAGTTGTCTTTCAGAAATGAAGGAAAGGTACTTTCCCAGATAAACAAAAGCTGACAAAATTTATCACCACTAGACCTGACTTATAAGAACTCCTATAGGGAATTCTTCAAGCTAAAACTAAAGGATGCTAATCAGTAACATGAAGATATATGAAAGTATAAATCCACTGGTAAAGGTAAATATAGAGTCAAATTCAAAATACTTTAATACTGGGACTTCCCTGGTGGTGCAGTGGTTAAGAATCCGCCTGCCAATGCAGGGGACACAGGTTCGAGCCCTGGTCTGGAAAGATTCCACATGCCATGGAGCAACTAAGCCCATGCACCACAACTACTGAGCCTGTGCTCTAGAGCCCACGAACCACAACTGCTGAGCCCACATGCCACAACTACTGAAGCCCACATGCCTAGAACCTATGCTCTGCCACAAGAGAAGCCACCACAATGAGAAGCCCATACACCACAACGAAGAGTAGTCCCTACTCACTGCAACTACAGAAAGCTCGCACAGGGCAACCAAGATCCAAAGCAGCCAAAAATAAATAAATTCATTTAAAAAACAAAAACAAAATACTTTAATACTGAAATGGTAGTGTGTAAACCACTTTGAACTCTAGTATACAGGTTAAAAGACAAAATAGGTGTAGCTACAATATTTTGTTAATGAATATACAATATAAAAATATGTAATTGTGACACCAAAAAATGGGGGGGGGCAGTAAATGTATAGAATTTTTTAAGTAATTGAATTTATGTCTACACAAAAAACCAGTAGAGATGTTAATAGCAGCTTTTTTCATGATTGCTAAAACTTAGAAGCAATCAAGATATCCCTCATTAGGTGAATGGTAAATCAACTGTGGTATATCCAGATAATGGAATATTTTTCAGTGCTAAAAACAAATGAACTATCAAGCCATGAAAAGACAGGAAAAACCTTAAATGAATATTACTAAGTGAAAGAAGCCAATCTGAAAATCCTACACTGTATGATTCCAACTACCTGACATTTTGGAAAAGGCAAAACCATGGAGATAATACAAAGACCAGTGGTTGCCATGGGTTGGGGGGGATGGGATGAGTAGGCAGAACACATGATTTTTAGGGCAGTGAAAATACTCTGTATAATATAATACTCATTATATTATAATGATGGATACTTGTCCAAACCCATGGATACATTTGTCCAAACCCATAGAATGTAGAAGACTGAACCCTAATGTAAACTATGGACTTTGGATGATTAGGATTGGCCAATGTAAATTCATCAATTATAACAAATATACCACTGTGATGGTGGATGTTGATCGTCGGGGAGGCTATGCATGTGTGGGGGCAGGGTGTACATGGGAGGTCTATGTACCTTCTTCTCAATTTTGCTGTGAACCTAAAATTGTTCTAAAAATATTTTTTTAAAAAACCAACCTATTGAGGATAGAAAAGGTAAGCCAAAAATTCACCACCAGATTGCACCCATATTACCTAAAAATTTAAGGAAAGTCTTCTCTTCCAGAAGTCCCCAAAATATCTAAAAGTTCCTGGGCCTGCCAGAAAGTGACCTTCCTTATTCACCTGAAAGACTGGAAACTGTAAGCCAGGTTCCAAGGCATTTTCCCCTAGGGCTGTATAAGCCATGCTTCCATTAAGCCAACCTTTATATCCTTTAAAAAGTTTGGTCATATCTGATTAAATGAGCATTGGTTTCAAATATGACATTCCAGAGAAGGCCTTGGTTGCATAACCAATGTTTCCAATTATGTCCTGTTAAAAAGGAGGAAAGAGTCCTTTTTAACCTATGCAAGTAATTATATTGCCATAAAAATAATACCCAAATAAGAGTTTCTGAATTAGGGAAAGGTCAGGCAAGGAGAAAAGATAAATTGTTCATTTCTGTTTACAAAAGCACAATATACATGATTATTATAATTTATAGATAGCTTAAGAAAAAAGAAAAGGTTTCCCTACATCCAGAAAAAAGAACATTAAAACATCAACAGTATTCTAAAAAGTAAAAATAAAAGCCACAACCATTGCTCATCAGTTCATTCCATCGTAGTAATGAATTCTTGTTCTAATCAATCATGGGTTAGTAGTCTCCTGATATCTGCTTCTTGACTAGAGTTCTGAGAATCTTGATGCATTCCACAAGCACAGTTTCAAAGTTTTTTAAATGATGCCATCAGAAGCCTGAGCCCAAATACACAGTCCTTTCCACCGGGATCTGAGACAATCCTTCAACTGAATACAAAACACTCAGGCCTGTAGCTGATTACAAGAGCTTTCAAAGAAGCATCAGAGAAATCAGAAATTATCTGTAGAAACAAAAGTCTTAAAGTGGCTGTGAGTAAATTATTACTAATAATTTTCAAAAGTGAAAATCTAATGAGAGTTCATTAAAAGAATAATGCAAATGAAAAGGAAATTTGGTTGTTGGTGTAGCATGCAAAACAAGATAATAAAGTCAATTTTTAAAGTCTTAGAAAAAAATTTATAAACATAATGATTAGCCAACCCAATTTTCAAAGAAGACAGTGAACATTACATGATTAATAAAATAAACATTATTTTTCAAAGAAAACTTGAGATATAACATATAATCCTGATATATCATGAATATACCAAGTGTACAAATAGCATACACCAAGATTATCAAATAAAGTGCTTCTGTAAGTCTGATGTAGGTTCTAAACATATGCATATTAGTAAAACTCCACAGGTGAGTAACAAGAATCCCTGATGGAAAAACACTGGCCTTGAATATGCTAGATTCAAATTAAAGAAATAAAGTTGTGACCAAGTTAACATTTAAAACAATAACTGAAAGAATGACTATAAAAATAGACTGTAGTTGTATAATATCAGGAAAAGCAGTACCAGGACAGTGACAAATAGAAATATATCACAGTCAGCAAGGGCAATGAAAATTCTCTAGAAATTTTCCATATAGCATAAAGTTTGTGAAATATATGTTAATAATATTTTACCTATACCAATTTAACGTAGGGAATACTAAGTATTTCTGATGATTTAACAATGATTTCCATGCAATTCATCAACTGTAACATAACAAATAAAATTAATTATAACACCTCTCTTTTTTAAAGATGAAAGAACAACACCTTTTGATTTTCCAGGGGCATTCTGAGAAAACTCAGATACTTTTAGGTGTAAAAGATATCATTTAGGATTCAATTCTAATTTGGGGATGGTGTATTAGTTTCTGAGGGCTGCTGTAACAATGTACCATGGACTGGGTGGCTTAAACAACAAAAATTTATTTCTTCATAGTTCTGGAGGCTAGAAGTCCAAGATCAAGGTGTCAGCAGGGTTGGTTTCTTCTGAGGGCCTCTCTCCTTGGCTTGTAAGTGGCCTTCTCCCTGTGTCTTCACGTGGCCTTGCCTCTGTGTGTGTGTTTGTGTTCTAATCTCCTCTTCTTAAAGGACACCAATCATATTGACTTAGGGCCCAATCCATTTAATCTTAATTACCTATTTAAAAATTCTATCTCCAAGTACAGTCACATTCCATGGTACTGGGGGTTAGGACTTCAACATATAAATTTGGGAGAACAAAACTCAGCCCATAAGAGAAGGCAAAATATGAAAAGTTGTCAGAAAAATTGAACACATGATTAAAATAGGATCATGGGTTACTAAGAAACAATACTTGGCTACCTATTTGACCAAAGTGACAATAAAAATATTTTAAAGGAAATATAGGAGGTAACACAATGGAAAAGAAATTTAGCTCTTTCAAATGTGAGAAGACTATGTCACCAAAAATGTCAGTGTAGAGAACTGAAAAACTCCATCCCTTCACTCTAGCAATGATTTAGTTGGAAAAAATTGTCAGAATCAACTTTTTCAGAACTCTGGAATCTAATTTAAAAATTTACAACAACCACTCTAATGCTAAATGAAGAAAGAAGCTACTAAATTTTATAAGAGAGCATTGTGGTATTGTGATGTAACCATGTACCATCTCTCATTCCCAGCTTGGTGATAGTGGCCCACATTCATGGAATTTTTTACTGGTGCCAGAGGGAAAATATGGAACATTTTCTTAAAGAACTATGATTATGTGTTTTGATCTGCCTGGTGGCTCCGTAAAGGATGGTTTCAGGGGCTTTCTTTTGTTTTGCCCACCACAGAACTTTCTCAGGGCTGGAGTGATCACCTAGGAAATGTTGTCAAAAGAATTTAAAGGCAAATATACTATCCACAGACATCTCGGGCAAGTGATACCAAACACGGCAAGCAACAGACAGAAATGCCTGACAGGAAGAGGCTTAGGGAAAGATATACATGGGGGAACAAGGAATGTGAAAAGCTCTCACAAACACTAGAGAATCTAGAAGTTCACAAGGATACCCAGAGTTGGATGTATGCTCAGAAAATACATGAGAAGACCCAAAGTTTAGACCTCTTGATGATATTTAGGCTCTGTACAAGCAGAAAGTGAAGACAAAGCAGAGTTTAAATTGTATGGATAAGCATTGAATGTGTTTGCTAACACAGAGCTGATCTTCAAAATCTAAGACATTTTTGGGGGGCTTTAGGCATTTAAGGAAATATTTGTCAACTCACTAGCTGAGTTTTGGGAATAAACAGTACTGACAGTTGCATAAAACTGAAAAAGTAATCAATGCCACTGAATTGTACACTTAAAAATGGTTAAAATGGCAAAATGTATGTTATATATATATTTACCAAAATAAAAACATTTTTACAGTTGCTTCCTGACCACTAACCTAACATAGTAAATATGTTAGTGATCACATATGACAAAGAGTATGGTCTTTACAAAGGTAGTTTCAAAAAGTCACTTTAAAAGAAACAACCACAACTCACAACAAGCAGCAACAACAAATGCTGGAGAGGGGAGGAAAAGCTGACTTCCAGAGTTGCTGTATTATAATATACAAAATGCTAAGTTTTCAACAAAAATTAGAAGGCATATAAAAAAACAATAAAGTATGGTCCATTCACAAGAAGAAAAAGAAATCAATAAAAACAGCGTAAACCTGGACACTGGACTTGGTAGACAAAAACACTGAATCAACTATCTTAAATATGTTCAAAGACATTTAAAAAAACCCATAGATAAAGGATGAAAGGAAAACAGGAGAACAATGTCTCATCAAACAAAGAATACAAAAAGGAACAAAATAGAAATTTTGGAGGTGAAAGGTAAAATAACTAAAATGAAAAATGTACTAGGTGGTTTTAACAAGATATTTAAGCAGCCAGAAGAAAGAACCAGTAAATATAAACATGGGTCCCTTGAAGTTCTCCAGGTTAAGTAGCAGAAAGGAAAAAAAATGAAGAAAAATAAAGAGAGCCCTAAAGACCTGTGGGAAACTATAAAGGATACCAATATATGGATAATGCGCATCCCAGAATGAGAGAAGAGAAAGGAGCAGAAAGACTGTTCGAAGAAGTAATGGCTAAAATTTTCCCAAATTTGATAAAAGACATGAAACCATATATCCAAGAATCTCAATGAACTATAGGTAGGATAAACCCAAACAGATCCACAGTGAGATACATTCTAATCAATGTGTTGAAAGCCAAAGATAAAAAGAGAATCTGGAATGCAGCAAGAGAAAAGTGATTCATCACTTGGGATCCTCAATAAGATTAATGACTGGGTTCTCATCAGAAAACATAGAATTAAATTGTTAAAAATATGTTCAAAACTATATCATTTATTCTTAAAAATCTTTTCTTTGGGTAGGAGTTTATTAATTAGCATTTCATGTTGTTTTTCTTGAATAAACTACATACAAAGTGCAAATAAAACAACATAGAAGACAGAAGGCAGTGTAATACCATACTGTTGGAAGCCATCCAGACGCTGCAACGCCATGACAAGGTCATGGGGCGCGCCAGTGTGGAACTGCAAGGCGGAACCGCACGTGGAAGGTGGACTACACTCCTCGTAAAAGCAATACTTATAATTTCTATATATGTAAATTTAAGTGTGGCAGGATGTGCCCCAAGGAAAAATCTTAGATTTCCTAGATGAAGAAAAACTACCCTGACTCCCCCTTTGAGTACTGTATGGCAAGGCCCGGTGCCTAAAGAGGGACATTGGGAAACAGTGACTAAATCTGGACATAGGGAAATGTTTCTTTGGAAAACACCATCCTCCCTAGAGATATGGCCATATGAGGGTGTTTATGATGATAATAATAATTTGTGGTTCAATATTAATGGTAGTTTAATGATATTTGATCAATTAACTGGTGAACAGATATGTTCTAGATTAGGGACAAATAGAAATGATTTGGAAAGTTATTCTTTAATAGATTATTGGGATCCTAATATTGTTTGTTGCTATATTAAATTGCCTTTGAGTAGCAATATTCAAAATAGAAATTGTAAAATATATTTTAGATATTTTAATGACATTATAAAAAAGGAATGTCCATGTAGGAAAAGCTACGTGGGGGCTAGGGATATATAGAATATAAGGATATATTTAGACTTAGGTGTTAAGGTTGGTTAACCACCAAGAATAATTCTTAGAACATGTACTGTACGTAATGGTAACCTTGGAATTTATCTTATGAGAAAATCTAGAAACTAAAAGGTATGGTTTACGTAATCTTTTAAGGAAATCTTTGTGGATTCAAAATGATTCATTCTTTCGACTCAAAACAATAGTATTACAATGTATGTTAATGATTTATGTAATTCTACTGTAATCTATATATATGAAATAAAGAAAGGACGAGATGGTGCTATTTTTACTTGGCTGAGTCCACGAGTCTCAGTCTCCTTCCTGTTGTTCATCGCTGATGCTGTCCATCCTTTTGGGGTATCCTGGATCCTGTTGGAGCAGGATTCCGACAAGTGGCGCCCGAACAGGGACCTGAAAGGTAAATGTTAGATATCTTCGGGATAGCTAGGCTTCTCACCTAGGGTGCTGCAGACCCCCTTCCAGAGGATAGCAAGGTAAGTGAAGGGTGAGTAATTATGGGACATTCAATTTCTAAAGAGAGACAAATGTTCTTGGATATTATAAAATGTATGTTGTCTAGTAGGGGTGTAAAAATTTCAAGAAAGCAATTACAGGGATTTTTTGACTTTGTGCAGGAGCAATGCCCTTGGCTCCCCGAGGAAGGGACTATGGATTTAAAAACTTGGGAGAAAATAGGAGAAACTTTAAGAATTCACTATTCTTATCATGGCCCAGAGAAGGTTCCTGTGGATACTTTTGCATTATGGAATTTAATTAGAGATAGTTTAGATCCTACACATGAAAAACATAAAGCCCCAGCAATAACTCCACCTCATTCTATAGAGTCTGATGTTGAGCCTTCTGCACCAAATGTTCCTCCAGCTAAGTCTGTTGAAAATATTTTGGCAGCATCCTTTGAGACAGGTGATATTATAGGGGGAAATGGAGATGATGATGATTTTCTCCCTCCGGCTGATCAGGCTGATTTAGATGAAGCTGCTGCAGCTTATCATAGAGATCCAGATCCACGGGGATTTCCCGTAGTGAAATCGGAAGCAACTCCTCATAATAGATCTCTGTATCCACCTCTGAATGATTTCAGACATAAATTAAAAGAAGAATTGCCCTCAAGGCCTCCTCCTCCTCTTCCTGTTAATAAAATGCAATCTAGGGCAAGGGGAATTCGTATTTCCTCAATAGGTAATAGATTTCATACTTTAGAGGATCCAGACTTCGCTGGATGCTTTCCAGTAATATTTGAGGGAGAATTCAATGATGAAGTAGTATGGGAACCTTTACCCTATAAACTTATGAAAGAATTAAAAACTGCCTGCGTAGACTATGGTCCACTTGCTCCTTATACTTTAACCATTTTGGAGGCTTTAGCCAGTAAATGGATGACTCCATATGATTGCACTCAAGTGGCAAAATCTTGCTTATCAGGAGGACAATATTTGCTTTGGAAAACTGAATATGAAGATTTAGCTAAAAAGCAGGCAGCTATAAATAAAGGTCATGGCAGGAGAAGATTGACTTTGGACATGATATTAGGCGCAGGAGATTATGATACTGCTCAGGAGCAAATGCATCTGCCAAAGGAAGTACTAATGCAGTGTACAAGTTGTGCAGTTGATGCTTGGAAAGCCTTGCCTCCGATATCTGGCAAGACTACTACCTTAGCAGAGGTAAAACAGAAAGGTGATGAACCCTATGAAGAATTTGTTTCTAGACTTGGCTTGGCAGTAAGTCGTGTTATTTCAAATCAGGAGGCTGCAGAAATTTTAATAAGACAATTGGCTTTTGAAAATGCAAATAATACTTGTCAAGCATTGTTAAGACCTATTAGATAGACAGGAAGCACTTCAGATTATGTAAAACAGTGTGCAGACGTAGGCCCAGCATTTCTGCAGGGAGCTGCAATTGCAGCTGCATTAAGAGGAGAGCCTTATCCTCAAGTTATACAAAGCATGAATCAAGGAAAAAAGACAACATCAAATATAATTGGGCCTTTTATGGGTAAGTGTTATTCTTGTGGTCAGTCTGGACATATTAGTAGAAATTGTCCATATGGATCCTCTGTAGCCCCAATGAATAGTATGCCTAATGCTGAGTCTTCCTCAGCGGGAGTCCCTATGTCTCCATCTCCAAAATCACTGTGTCCTAGATGCATGAAAGGCTATCATTGGCAAAAAGAATGTAAGAGCAAATTTCATAGGGATGGTAGGATACTGCAGCCCATTAACCCTGGGAATCAGGGAAACTTCCAGAGGGGCCAGCCTCAGGCCCCAAAAATGATTGGGGCATTTCCAATGCAAGCAAAGCCAATACAGCCATCTATCCATCCTCTTCCTCTTCACCCACTACCTCAACCTCCAATGTGCCCCGAACAGATGAATCCATTCCTTCCCCATTGCGATCAGTCTCAGAACTCTTCAGAGCAACCCCAGGTAGTGCGGGACTGGACCTCAGTTCCTCCACCTCAACAATTTTAACCCCAGATTCTCCTACAGTAAAGATTCCAACTGGAATCAAAGGACCCTTACCTGAAGGGGTCTTGGGGCTCATATTAGGAAGGAGTTCAACATCAATGGCAGGTATTACAGTATTACCAGGTGTAATAGATTCTGATTATACTGGGGAAATTCAATTGATGATATCACCGCCTGTAAAAACACAACAGATTCACAAAGGTCAGAGATTAGCTCAACTATTGTTATTACCTTACTACGTCATGGGTAAATCAGTCACTCAGCAATCTAGAAATAATCAAGGTTTCGGGTCTAGTGACATGGCTTTTTGGGTACAAGAAATTACTCAAACTCGACCTATTAAAACCCTTAAGATAAATGGTAAAGATATTCAGGGTCTATTAGATACAGGAGCTGATGTATCTTGCATATCAGGTAAGGATTAGCCCTCTGCATGGCCTACAAAAACCTCAAAAAATGAATTATTGGGTTTAGGGAAAGCACCAATTGTGGCCAAAAGTTCTCAGATTCTTACATGGTCAAATGAAGAAGGGCAAAAAGGACTTTTTCATCCTTATGTAATTACTTCATTACCAATAACATTATGGGGAAGAGATATTTTATCCCAAATGGGAATGTTGTTATATAGTCCAGATGATATAGTTACACATCAAATGTTATCAAAATTTATGAATAAGGTCACTGTTCAAACAGCTGACCCCATTACCTGGAAATCAGATAATCCAGTTTGGGTTGAACAATGGCCCTTGACTGCTGAAAAGCTGTCGGCTGCTCAGGCTTTAGTTCAGCAACAATTGGAAGCTGGTCATATAGAGTTATCTAACAGCCCTTGGAATACTCCTATATTTGTTATTAAGAAAAAAATCTGGCAAATGGAGATTATTACAAGATTTGAGAGCTATAAATGATACTATGGAAGATATGGGAACTTTACAGCCTGGTTTACCCTCGCCAGTAGCAATTCCAAAGGATTAAAATATAATCATTATTGATTTACAGGATTGTTTCTTTACTATCCCTCTTGATATGGCAGATAGAAAAAGATTTGCCTTTAGTGTTCCCTCTATTAATTTTCAGAGGCCTTATCAAAGATATCAATGGAAAGTTTTACCACAAGGTATGAAAAATAGCCCTACCTTATGTCAAAAATTTGTAGATATGGCTATAAAAGTAATAAGAGAAAGATATAAAAATGTATATCTTATTCATTATATGGATGATATATTAATTGCTCATCCTGATAGAATTTTATTGCAAGAAATATTACAACAAATGACGGCTACTTTGCAGAAATCTGGACTAAAAATTGCCCCTGAAAAAATTCAGGTGCAACCTCCTATGACTTATTTAGGAAGAATTATTAATACTCAAGTTATTACTCCTCAGGTTTTTAGCCTAAGAAAAGATCATTTAAAGACTTTAAATGATTTTCAAAAGTTGTTAGGGGATATAAATTGGATCAGGCCTTATTTAAAAATTACAACTGCTCAATTAAAACCCTTATTTAATATTTTACAAGGGAACTCTGACCCAGTTTCCTCAAGAGAAATTACTCCTGAAGCACAAAAAGCGTTACAAACAGTGGAAAAGGCTATGAATGATTGTTTTTTGCAGAGAATTGACATAAGAAAGACTTGGGATTTTTTAATATTGTCAACCCCTATTATCTCCTACAGGAGTCCTTTGGCAAGATGGGCCTTTGGAATGGATACATTTGCCAGTTACTCCAAAAAAGTTTGTTACTGCTTATCCTGCTTTAATAGCAACTTTGATCTTGAAGGGATGTAAAAGAAGCCGAGAATTATTTGGAAAAGAAATGGATAATATTGTTATTCCATATAATAAAGATCAATTAAATGATCTATTGCAGTTTAATGAGGATTGGCAAATTGCCTTAGAAAATTATACAGGACAAATAAAATTTCATCTCCCTGGTCATCCTTTGGTACAGTTTTTTGCAAAACATCCTGTTATTTTTCCCACATTAAGTGCAAAAAATCCTATTAAAGAAGCCCAATTAGTTTTTACAGATGGGTCCTCAAATGGAAAAGCTGCTATGGTTATAAATGGAAAATCAAAAGTGTTACAGACTTCTGAGACTTCTGCTCAAAAGGCAGAACTTATTGCGGTTATTCACGTTTTTGCAGAACTCTCTCAGGAGACATTTATTTTCAGATTCGCAGTATGTGGTTAGACTATTTCCTCATATTGAGACTGCGATTTTACCGGAACAAAAACCATCAATATTTGACCTTTTGATACCCTTACAGAAGCAAATTTGGTCACGATCTTTACCTTATTATGTAGGTCATATAAAGGCTCATTCTAATTTACCTGGAGGATTGTTTGCAGGAAACAATCAAGCAGATCTTTTGACTAAAACTATTATAGGAAGTAATCTAGAGGAAGCAAAACAATCACATAGCTTACATCATCAGAATTCTGCTGCATTAAGATATCAGTTTCACATCCCTAGGGAAGTCGCTAGGACAATTGTTAAAAATTGTAAACAATGTCCTTCAACACAATCTATATTGCCTATGGGAGTAAATCCTAGAGGATTGAGCCCTAATAAATTATGGCAAATGGATGTTACTCATGTGCCGAATTTTGGGAAGCTTTCATTTGTACATGTTACTGTGGATACATATTCACATGTTATAATAGCCTCTGCTCGGACAGGAGAAGCATTTAAAGATGTAGTACAGCATTTGCTTTATTGTTTTTCATATTTAGGCAATCCTCAAGCTTTAAAAACAGATAATGCACCTGCTTATACATCTAAGGCTTTTAAGGATTTTTGTGCAGCATTTAAGATCTCACATTCTACAGGAATTCCTTATAATCCCCAAGGTCAAGCTATTGTGGAAAGGGCTTATCATACTTTAAAAATTCAAATTACAAAGCTACAACAAGGAGAATTTAAACATAGTTCTCCACATCATATCTTACAGCATGCTATGTTTGTTCTTAATAATTTAAATACTGATAATTTACTTCATAATTTAAATACAAGGAAATACAGCAATGCTAAGACACTGGAATCCTGATTATACAAAACCAAAACCAATGGTAAAATGGAAGGATTTACTTACTAGCCAATGGAAAGGACCAGATGTGTTACTAACCAGCGGTAGAGGCTATGCTTGTATTTTTCCGCAGGACGCAGACTCTCCCTTGTGGGTGCCTGACCGATTGATCAGACATGTCGGGTTTACCACCCCCACCTCCATTTCCTTCAACAAGTCGCCTTCTCTTCAAAAAAGAAACTATATCGTCGAACCCAACGAAGGAAATACCTCCGCCGAGATATGAAAATCCCCTGTTGCTGCAGTTAGAAGGACTTTCCCTTACAGAACAGCCACCAATAATTTTTCGTCCTAGACCTGTTGTAGGACGCCCTGTTCTTGTTCATAGATCTCGTCCTGCGCCACCACCGCCGCCATCTTCACCAGCTAAGCAATCTTTGTCACCTCCTCCTAGAAAACGTTCTGCTTTCTCTACGAGAACAACAAATCCCCCTACATGGGGACAAATAAAACATTTGACAGGAGAGGCTAAGAAGGTTGTTTTGGAACAGGGAGCTATGGTAAATCCAGGAAATTTGTTAGTGGCTATGCTTGCGATTATCGCCTGCCAGGTAACAGGTGGAATGGCTGCTGGGTTGAAAGATGCATATTGGGCTTATGTACCTGATCCTCCTGTGTTACAAGTAGTTACATGGGGAGAGGAAATACCTCCCGTTTCAACTAATAGACCTGATTTTATTAATGGACCTTTAAACTCTCAGGCATATAATAATTTTAAAATGAATGATAATTTTACTTTTGTGGGAAAGTCTGCTTCCTCACCTATATGTTTTAATTTTCCAGCCTCCCTACATTTACAAAATTCATCCTTAAAGCATAATTGTATTCCTACCTCCCTGAGAGGACAAATGTTTGATACTCCAGGAGAAAGAGGAAAAAGACTATTATGGTCACTATTAATGAGAATGCCAGGTTTTGATACAAATCATCTTGATATGGCTAAACATCCTGATAGATATGGTGATTGTAGTGTTACAGGAACTTTAAAAGAGGAATTAGAATCAGGACAAGGTTTAGATCCCTTGACTGGATTTCCTAATTGGAGACAATGCATGTATAGAAGCAGAATGGGTATGGCAAATCATTATGATATACAAAAAATATATGATTGGAGTCACCCTGATCCCACCAGAGATTATAGAAAATATTACCAACATGCTTCCCACTATGATTGGGAGAACTCTATTATTCCACCTTACATTAAAGTAAATAGAGTTCATGTTGGAGGATGGGTACCCTCAATATTAACAGGAGTACTTAAAGGAGTAAATTTTTATCAACCTGAGTTATAGAAAATTGTAGCTAGTTCTGCTCCTATAACCCTTAAAAGGCCAAAAAATAAAGTTATGATAGAGTTACAGACATGTTTATATGCTCCTTATGTATTTTTGGTGTCTCACAATTATAGGGATATAAAAATAAAATATAATGATACTGTATATAATGTTCAATGTAAAAATTGTATGTTGGCAAGTTGTGTTAATCCAATGATGAATGCACAGGTGGTGTTAATATTAAAAAGGCCATCATATATTATGGTTCCTGTGCAATTAACAGAACCTTGGTATGAAGAGTATGGAATGCAAGTTTTAGAAGAGACAAAAGCGTTATTTAAAAGACCAAAAAGATTTGTTGCAGCTTTGATTTTATGTATATCAGCTTTGATTACTACTATTGCATCATTTTCCTTATCAACAATAGCTTTAACTCAGGAAGTACATACTGCTAAACATGTAAATGAGTTATCTAAGAATGTATCCTTAACTTTAGCTATACAGGAAACAATAGATAGGAATTTAGAAGCTAAGCTAGATGTGTTAGAAGAAGCTGTATTACATATAGGTCAAGAGTTAACTGCCTTAAAAGTTAAATTAGCATTGAAATGTCATAAAAATTATAAGTGGATTTGTGTAACTCCAGCACAAGTTAATACTTCTTACATAATTGGGATAAGATAAGAAATCATATATTGGGAGTTTGGAATGATTCAGATATTAGTTTAGATTTAAATGAATTGCATAAGCAAATACATACTCTTGCTACTGCTAAATTAAATATTTCCCCTGCTACATCAGCCTTGGATTTTTTTGAGAATATTGAAAAATTTGTGTCTCAAAAAACCATCTTCTCCCTCTTTATTAACGTGGCCATTATTGGAGGAATAATATTAATTTGTATATTTTTATTTCCAGTCATCTTCAGAATAATTCAAAAAAGCATCAAACAAGTATCTGTGGAATTACATACCTATATTTTAAAAAATAAAAAAGGGGGAGATGTCAGAAGCCATCCAGATGCTGCAACACCATGACAAGGTCATGGGGCGCTCCAGTGCGGAACTGCAAGGCGGAACCGCACTGGAGCGCCCCATGACCTTGTCATGGCGTTGCAGCGTCTGGATGGCTTCCAACACCATACTTTAAGTGCTGAAAGAAAAATACTGTCAAACAAGAATTCTTTATCAGATAAAACCATCCTCCCAAAATGAAGGAAAAATTAAGGTATTCCCAGATAAACAAAACTTGAGGGAGTTTGTCACTAGTAAACTTGCCCAAAAAGAAATGCTAAGGAGAATCCTTAGCTGAAATGAAAGGATACTAGATAGCGATGCAAAAATATATAAAGAAATAATTAACACTGGAAAGGGAACTATATAGATAAAAGATAAAACAAGTATAGTACTTTAGATTTGCAATTCTTCTTGTTTCTTTTTTTGCCCATGTAATTTAAAAGATAAATGCATATAACAGTAATTATAAATATGTGTTAAAGGGTACACAATATATAAAGATGTAACTTGTGACAATAACAACATAAAGGGGAGAGGATGGCACTGTTCAGGAGCAGAATTTTTGTATACTTAATTAGTGTAATTAAGTTGGTTTTAATTGGAGCTAGATTATTATAAATTTAAGATGTTAATTGTAAGCCCCAGGGCAACCACTAAGAAAATAACTAAAATATATACAGAAAAAAAAGAGGGAATTCCCTGGTGGTGCAGTAGTTAAGAATCCACCTGCCAATGCAGGGGACATGGGTTCAACCCCTAGTCCTGGAAGATCCCACATTCCACAAAGCAACTAAGCCCATGTGTCACAACTACTGAGCCTGCGCTCTAGAGCCTGTGAGCCACAACCACTGAAGCCCAGGTACCCTAGAGCCCACGCACCACAACTACTGAGCCCATGCACTGCAACTACTGAAGACCACGTGCTCTAGGCCCTGCATGCCACAACTACTGAGCCCGCATGCCACAATTACTGAAGCCCGTGTGCCTAGAGCCCATGCTCCACAACAAGAGAAGCCACCGCAATGAGAAAGCCGTGCACCGCAATGAAAAGTAGCCCCCACTTGCCACAACTAGAGAAAGCCCGCATGCAGCAATGAAAACCCAATGCAGCCAAAAATAAATAAATAAATAAATTTAAAAGAAAAAAGAAAAAAAAGAGAAATGAATTGAAATGATACATTAGAAAAAAGTAAACACATAAAGCAGTCGCAGAGGAACTGAGGAATAAAAAATTTATAAAATATATACAAAACAAACAGTAAAATGTCACAAGGCTTTTCTTATCAGTAATTACTTTAAATGTAAAAGATTTAAACTACACAATTACAAGGCAGAGACTAACTAATCAATTCAAAACCATGATCCAACTATATGCTGTCTACAAGTAACATATTTTAGATACAAAGACACAAATAAGTTTGAAAGTGAAATTGAGGAAAAAGATGTTTCATGCAAATAGTAACCAGAAAAGAGCTTGGGTAGCTATATTAATATCACACAAGATAGAGTTAAATTCAAAAACTGTCAAAAAAGTAAAAGAAGGAAATTATATATTAATAAAAGAGTCAATCCTTAAAGAAGACATAGCAATTATTAACATATACACACATAACAGAACTTCAAAATATATAAGGCAAAAACTGACAGAATTGAATGGAGAAATAGTTATAAAATAGTAGTTGGAAACTTCAATACATCACTTTTACAAATGAGTAAGACAACCTGACAGAAGAATAATGAAGAAATAAAGGACTTGAATAGCAGCATAACCAACTATACAGAACAGATATATACAGAACAATTTATACATTATTCTCAAGTGCACATGGAACATTCTCCAGGATAGAGAAAATATTAGGCCACAACACAAGTCTCTTCTCCAACTACGACAAAATAAAATGAGAAATTAACAACAGGGGGTTCCTGTAAGATGGCGGAAGAGTAAGACGCGGAGATCACCTTCCTCCCCACAGATACATCAGAAATACATCTACACGTGGAACTGCTCCTATAGAACACCCACTGAACGCTGGCAGAAGACATCAGACCTCCCAAAAGGCAAGAAACTCCCTACGTACCTGGGTAGGGAAAAAAAAAAAAAGAAGCAACAGAGACAAAACAATAGAGACGGGACCTGCACCAATGGGAGGGAGCTGTGAAGGAGGAAAGGTTTACAGACACTAGGAAACCCCTTCGCGGGCAGAGACTGCGGGTGGTGGAGGGGGGAAGCTTCAGAGCCACGGAGGAGAGCACAGCCACAGGGGTGCGGAGCGCAAAGCGGAGAAATTCCCGCACAGAGGATCGGTGCCGAGGAGCACTCACCAGCCCGAGACGCTTGTCTGCTCACCCGCCGGGGCAGGCGGGGGCTGGGAGCTGAGGCTCGGGCTTTGGTCAAATTGCAGGGAGAGGACTGGGGTTGGCGGCGTGAACAGAGCCTGAAGGGGTTAGCACACCACAGCTAGCCGGGAGGGAGTCCGGGAAAAGGTCTGGAGCTGCCGAAAAGGCAAGAGACTTTTTCTTGCCTCTTTGTTTCCTGGTGCGCGAGGAGAGCGGATTCAGAGTGCCGCCTAAACGAGCTCCAGAGATGGGCGCGAGATGTGGTTATCAGCGTGGACCCCAGAGACGGGCATGAAACGCTAAGGCTGCTGCTGCTGCCACCAAGAAGCCTGTGTGCAAGCACAGGTCACTATCCACACCACCCCTCCCGGGAGCCTGTGCAGCCCGCAACTGCCAAGGTTCCATGATGCAGGGACAACTTCCCTGGGAGAACGCACGGCGCACCTCAGGCTGCTGCAACGTCATGCCGGCCTCTGCCACCGCAGGCTAGCTCCACATCCGTACCCTTCCCTCCCCCCGGCCTGAGTGAGCCAGAGCCCCCGAAGCAGCTGCTCCTTTAACCCCGTCCTGTGTGAGCAAAGAACAGACGCCCTCAGGCGACCAACACGCAGAGGCGGGTCCAAATCCAAAGCTGAAACACGGGAGCTGTGTGAACAAAGAAGAGAAAGGGAAATTTCTCCCAGCAGCCTCAGAAGCAGCAGATTAAAGCTCCACAAACAACTTGATGTACCTGCATCTGTGGAATACGTGACTAGACAACGAATCATCCCAAATTGAGGAGGTGGACTTTGGGAGCAAGATATATTAGTTTTTCCCCTTTTTCTCTTTTTGTGAGTGTGTATGTGTATGCTTCTGTGAGAGATTTTGTCTCTATAGCTTTGCTTTCACCATTTATCCTAGGGTACTGTCCATCCGTTTTTTTATTTTTTATTTTTTTCTTAATAATTATTTTTTATTTTTTATTTAAATAACTCTATTGTATTTTATCTTACATTATTTTATTTTACTTTACATCTTTTTTTTTTCTTTCTATTTTTTCTTCCTTTTATTCTGAGCCTTGTGGATGAAAGGCTCTGGGTGCTCCAGCCAGGCATCAGGGCTATGCCTCTGAGGTGGGAGAGCCAACTTCAGGACACTGGTCCACAAGAGACCTCCCAGCTGCACGTAATACCAAATGATGAAAATCTCCCAGAGATCCCCATCTCAACACCAAGACCCAGCTTCACTCAACGACCAGCAAGCTACAGTGCTGGACACCCTATGACAAACAACTAGCAAGACAGGAACACAGCCCCATCCATTAGCAGAGAGGCTGCCTAAAATCATAATAAGGTCACAGACACCCCAAAACAGAGCACCAGACGTGGACCTCCCCACCAGAAAGACAAGATCCAGCCTCATCCACCATAACACAGGCACTAGTCCCCTCCACCAGGAAGCCTACACAACCCACTGAACCAACCTTAGCCACTGGGGACAGATACCAAAAACAACAGGAACTACGAACCGGCAGTCTGTGAAAAGGAGACTGCAAACACAGTAAGGTAAGCAAAATGAGAAGACAGAAAAACACACAGCAGATGAAGGAGCAAGGTAAAAAAACAACAGACCTAACAAATGAAGAGGAAATAGGTAGTCTACCTGAAAAAGAATCCAGAATAATGATACTAAAGATGATCCAAAATCCTGGAAATAGAATAGACAAAATGCAAGAAACATTTAACAAGGACGTAGAAGAACTAAAGAGGAACCAAGTAACAATGAAAAACACAATAAATGAAATTAAAAATACTCTAGAAGAGATCAATAGCAGAGTAACTGAGGCAGAAGAACGGATAAGTGACCTGGAAGATAAAATAGTGGAAACAACTACTGCAGAGCAGAATAAAGAAAAAAGAATGGAAAGAACTGAGGACAGTCTCAGAGACCTCTGGGACAACATTAAACACACCAACATTCGAATTATAGGGGTCCCAGAAGAAGAAGAGAAAAAGAAAGGGACTGAGAAAATATTTGAAGAGATTATAGTTGAAAACTTCCCTAATATGGGAAAGGAAATAGTTAATCAAGTCCTGGAAGCACAGAGAGTCCCATACAGGATAAATCCAAGAGAAACATGCCAAGACACATATTAATCAAACTATCAAAAATTAAATATAAAGAAAACGTATTAAAAGCAGCAAGGGGAAAACAACAAATAACACACAAGGGAATCCCCATAAGGTTAAGAGCTGATCTTTCAGCAGAAACTCTGCAAGCCAGAAGGGAGTGGCAGGACATATTTAAAGTGGTGAAGGAGAAAAACCTACAACCAAGATTACTCTACTCAGCAAGGATCGCATTCAGATTTGATGGAGAAATTAAAACTTTTACAGACAAGCAAAAGCTGAGAGAGTTCAGCACCACCAAACCAGCTTTACAACAAATGCTAAAGGAACTTTTCTAGGCAAGAAACACAAGAGAAGGAAAACACCTACAATAACAAACTCGAAACATTTAAGAAAATGGGAACAGGAACATATATATCGATAATTACCTTAAATGTAAATGGATTAAATGCTCCCACCAAAAGACACAGACTGGCTGAATGGATACAAAAACAAGACCCGTATATATGCTGTCTACAAGAGACCCACTTCAGACCTAGGGACACATACAGACTGAAAGTGAGGGGATGGAAAAAGATATTCTATGCAAATGGAAATCAAAAGAAAGCTAGAGTAGTAATTCTCATATCAGACAAAATAGACTTTAAAATAAAGACTATTACAAGAGACAAAGAAGGACACTACCTAATGATCAAGGGATCGAACCAAGAAGAAGATATAACAATTGTAAATATTTATGCACCCAACATAGGATCACCTCAATACATAAGGCAAATACTAACAGCCATAAAAGGGAAAATCGACAGTAACACAATCATAGTAGGGAACTTTAACACCCCACTTTCACCAATGGACAGATTATCTAAAATGAAAATAAATAAGGAAACACAAGCTTTAAATGATACATTAAACAAGATGGACTTAATTGATATTTATAGGACATTCCACCCAAAAACAACAGAATACACATTTTTCTCAAGTGTTCATGGAATATTCTCTAGGATAGATCACATCTTGGGTCACAAATCAAGCCTTGGTAAATTTAAGAAAATTGAAATCATATCAAGTATCTTTTCCGACCACAATGCTTTGAGACTAGATATCAATTACAGGAAAAGATCTGTAAAAAATACAAACACATGGAGGCTAAACAATACAGTACTTAATAACCAAGTGATCACTGAAGAAATCAAGAGGAAATCAAAAAATACCTAGAAACAAATGACAATGGAGACACAACGACCCAAAACCTATGGGATAGAGCAAAAGCAGTTCTAAGAGAGAAGTTTATAGCAATACAATCCTACCTTAAGAAATAGGAAACATCTCAAATAAACAACCTAACCTTGCACCTAGAGCAATTAGAAAAAGAAGAACAAAAAAAAAAAAAACCCAAAGTTAGCAGAAGGAAAGTAATCATAAAGATCAGATCAGAAACAAATGAAAAAGAAATGAAGGAAACGATAGCAAAGATCAATAAAACTAAAAGCTGGTTCTTTGAGAAGATAAACAAAATTGATAAACCATTAGCCAGACTCATCAAGAAAAAAAGGGAAAAGACTCAAATCAATAGAATTAGAAATGAAAAAGGAGAAGTAACAACTGACACTGCAGAAATACAAAGGACCATGAGAGATTACTACAAGCAACTCTATGCCAATAAAATGGACAACCTGGAAGAAATGTACAAATTCTTAGAAATGCACAACATGCCAAGACTGAACCTGGAAGAAATAGAAAATATGAACAGACCAATCACAAGCACTGAAATTGAAACTGTGATTAAAAATCTTCCAACAAACAAAAGCCCAGGACCAGATGGTTTCACAGTCGGATTCTATCAAACATTTAGAGAAGAGCCAACACCTATGCTTCTCAAACTCTTCCAAAATATTGCAGAGGGTGGAACACTCCCAAACTCATTCTATGAGGCCACCATCACCCTGATACCAAAACCAGACAAAGATGTCACAAAGAAAGAAAACTACAGGCCAATATCACTGATGAACATAGATGTAAAAATCCTCAACAAAATACTAACAAACAGAATCCACAGCACATTAAAAGGATCATACACCATGATCAAGTGGGGTTTATTCCAGGAATGCAAGGATTCTTTAATATATGCAAATAAATCAACGTGATACACCATATTAACAAATTGAAGGAGAAAAACCATATGATCATCTCAATAGATGCAGAGAAAGCTTTTGACAAAATTCAACACCCATTTATGATAAGAACCCTCCAGAAAGTAGGCATAGAGGGGACTTTCCTCAACATAATAAAGGCCATATATGACAAACCCACAGCCAACATCGCCCTCAGTGGTGAAAAACTGAAACCATTTCCACTAAGATCAGGAAGAAGACAAGCTTGCCCACTCTCACCACTATTCTTCAACATAGTTTTGGAAGTTTTAGCCACAACAATCAGAGAAGAAAAAGAAATAAAAGGAATCCAAATCGGAAAAGAAGAAGTAAAGCTGTCACTGTTTGCAGATGACATGATACTATACACAGAGAATCCTAAAGATGCTACCAGAAAACTACTAGAGTTAATCAATGAATTTGGTAAAGTAGCAGGATACAAAATTAATGCACAGAAATTTCTTGCATTCCTATACACTAATGATAAAAATCTGAAAGTGAAATTAAGAAAACACTCCCATTTACCATTGCAGCAAAAAGAATAAAATATCTAGGAATAAACCTAAGGAGACAAAAGATCTGTATGCAGAAAATTATGACACTGATGAAAGAAATTAAAGATGATACAAATAGATGGAGAGATATACCATGTTCTTCGATTGGAAGAATCAACATTGTGAAAATGAGTCTGCTACCCAAAGCAATCTACAGATTCAATGCAATCCCTATCAAACTACCACTGGCATTTTTCACAGAACTAGATCAAAAAATTTCACAAATTATGTGGAAACACAAAAGACCCCGAATAGCCAAAGCAGTCTTGAGAACGAGAAATGGAGCTGGAGGGATCAGGCTCCCTGACTTCACACGATACTACAAAGCTACAGTAATCAAGACAGTATGGTACTGGCACAACAACAGAAATATAGATCAATGCAACAGGATAGAAAGCCCAGAGATAAACCCTCACACATATGGTCACCTTATCTTTGATAAAGGAGGCAAGAATATACAGTGGAGAAAAGACAGCCTCTTCAATAAGTGGTGCTGGGAAAACTGGACAGGTACATGTAAAAGTATGAAATTAGAACACTCCCTAACACCATACACAAAAATAAACTCAAAATGGATTAAAGACCTAAATGTAAGGCCAGACACTATCAAACTCTTAGAGGAAAACATAGGCAGAACACTCTGTGACATAAATCACAGCAAGATCCTTTTTGACCCATCTCCTAGAGAAATGGAAATAAAAACAAAAATAAACAAATGGGACCTAATGAAACCTAAAAGCTTTTGCACAGCAAAGGAAACCATAAACAAGACCAAAAGACAACCCTCAGAATGGGAGAAAATATTTGCAAATGAAGCAACTGACAAAGCATTAATCTCCAAGATTTACAAGCAGCTCATGCAGCTCAATATCAAAAAACAAACAACCCAATCAAAAAATGGGCAGAAAACCTAAATAGACATTTCTCCAAAGAAGACATACAGATGGCCAACAAACACATGGAAGAATGCTCAACATCATTAATCATTAGAGAAATGTAAATCAAAACTATAATGAGATATCATCTTACAGTGGTCAGAATGGCCATCATCAAAAAATCTACAAACAATAAATGCTGGAGAGGGTGTGGAGAAAAGGGAACCCTCTTGCACTGTTGGTGGGAATGTAAATTGATACAGCCACTATGGAGAACAGTATGGAGGTTCCTTAAAAAACTAAAAATAGAACTACCATACGACCCAGCAATCCCACTACTGGGCATATACCTTGAGAAAACCATAATTCAAAAAGAGTCATGTACCAAAATGTTCATTGCAGTTCTATTTTCAATAGCCAGGACATGGAAGCAACCTAAGTGTCCATCATCAGATGAATGGATAAAGAAGATGTGGCACATATATACAATGGAATATTACTCAGCTATAAAAAGGAACGAAATTGAGTTATTTGTAGTGAGGTGGATGGACCTACAGTCTGTCATACAGAGTGAAGTAAATCAGAAAGAGAAAAACAAATACAGTATGATAACACATATATATGGAATCTAAGGAAAACAAAAAAAAAGGTCATGAAGAACCTAGTGGCAAGATGGGAATAAAGACACAGACCTACTAGAGAATGGACTTGAGGCTATGGGGAGGGGGAAGGGTAAGTTGGGACGAAGTGAGAGAGTGGCATGGACATATATACACTACCAAACGTAAAATAGATAGCTAGTGGGAAGTAGCTGCATAGCACAGGGAGATCAGCTCTGTGCTTTGTGACCACCTAGAGGGGTGGCATAGGGAGGGTGGGAGGGAGGGAGACTCAAGAGGGAAGAGATATGGGAACATATGTATATGTATAACTGATTCACTTTGTTTGAAAGCAGAAACTAACACACCATTGTCAAGCAATTATACTCCAATAAAGATGTTAAAAATAATAAAAATAAAAATAAAAATGGGCAAAGGACTTGAACAGACGTTTCTCCAGAGAAGACATACAAATACCTAAAAAGCACATGAAAAGATGCTCAACAACCTAATCCTTAGGAAAATGCAAATCAAAAGCACAATGAGATACCAGTTCACATACACTAAGACAGCTGTACGAGAAAAATGCGGAAAGTAGTGTGTCAGTGAGGATGTAGAAAAATTGGAACACTTGTACAATGGTGGTGGAAATGTAAAACGGATCAGTCACTGTGGGAAACAAGTTTGGTGGTTACTCTAAAGTTAAACATAGAATTATCCCATGACCCAGCAATTCCACTCCTAGATATCTAGCCAAAAGAATTGGAAACCTGTATTCAAACAAAAACTTGTACATAAATGTTCATAGTAGCACTATATACTATAGCCAAAGGTGAAAACATCACAAATTTCATCCAGAGGGGAATGGTAAGAATATGTGGTATATCCATATTCAGCTATAAAAAATATTTAGCCATAAATAGATTGAAATACTGTTACATGATACACAACATAGATGAACCTTGAAAACTTCAATCTAAGTAGAAGCCAAGCAGAAAAGGTTACATATCACATGATTCCATTTATATAAAATATCCAGAAAAGGCAAATCCATAATACAGAAAAGTGATTAGTGGTTGCCAAGAGTTGCGGGGAGAGGGAAATGGGGTGTGACAAAGGGTTTTCTTTTGTGTCAATGACAATATTCTGGAAATTCATAGTGGTAATGGTTGCACAACATTATGAATGAACTAAATTGCACTAAAATTTTCACTTTAAAATGGTTAGTTTTCTGTTATGTGAATATCACCTCAATTTTTAAAATGTAAATTAGAAGAGAGTAGGCCAATATTTCAAGAAAATTGTGTTGTTTTAGCAGAAAGAAAATAAAACTTTAGATTTGTATTAGTATAATATTTGATGCTAAAATTCTTTTTGAAAATATTTTAAATAAACCTATCAAATGTTAGCCAACTTTGACACTGACAAATAAAATTCCCTTCCCATCAACCTTCCGTAGTACTCTATATCCATAAAGCACCTTTCTAGTACATCATCTACAAGTGGCAAAAATGGACATTTTCATTAAGAAGTGTATATATATATCTATATATATATATATATAAAGGTATATTACATAGGATATCCTCTACCATATGAATACAGGGGCAAAAAGTAAACAAACCTAAAATTAAGGTTAGTAATTGAAGTTTCAGTATTTATCTTTCTTAAAAATTATCTTAGTATCTAACAAATATACATTATTTAGATAAATTTAGCATCAGTTTAAGGTCTTAAGTTACCTGAATATTTTGGAGATCGTCTTCAAGCTGACATACTACAAAGTATAATTACTTTTGAAATAATATTTGTCAGAATAATGATTCAAGTTTGTTATTACAAATTTACATATTTTATAATCTTAAACATTAAGCAGAAGCAATGCTAGATTATTCAATCAGTAAACCCAAATTAGTTTAGAAAGAATGTGGCCAAGTAGGATAAAAATGTATGAAAAAGTATTCTTTTTTTAAAAATTGAGATACACGAAACAGAATAGAGAAGCCAGAAATAAACCCACACAATTATGGTCAATTAGTTTATGACAGAAGAGCCAAGAATATACAATCAGGAAAGGACAGTCCCTTCAATAAATCGTGTTGGGAAAACTGGACAACCACATGCAGAAAATGAAACTGGACTACTACCTTACACCCTACACAACATGCAACAATATGGATGGTCCTTGAGGGCATTATGCTAAGTGATATAAGTCAGACAGGAAAAGACAAATACCATATGATCTCACTTAAATGTGGAATTAAACAACTATATAACAACAACAACAAACAAAATTCATAGATACAGAGAAAAGATTGATGGTTGCCAGAGGTGGGGGCTGGGGGGTAGGAGAAATGGATGAAGGGGATCAAAACGTACAAATTTCCAGTTATAAGTCATGGGTATGTAATGTACAGCATGGTGACTACAGTTAATAATATGGTATTGCATTTTTGAAAGTTGCTAAGAGTGTAGATCTTAAAAGTCCTCATCACAAGAAAAAAAATTTGTAACTATGTATGGTGATGGATGCTAACTAGACATTGTGGTGATCATTTCACAACATATATAAATATCAAATCATGTTGCATACCTGAAACTAATATCATGTTATATGTCAATTATATCTCAATTAAAAATTGATGCAAAAAATCTTTAATTTTGTTGAAATCCAATTTTCATTTGTTGCTTCTGCTTTTGGTGTCATATCTCAGAGGCCAATGCCAATTTCAAGTCCATGAAGATTTACCTCTATGTTTTTTCTTAAGAATTTTGTACTTTTAGCTCCTTTAATAGATTTTATAATAAAATTTGATAATACTATGTGGAGATGGGAAAATATTACATACTCCCAGACACATACATACAGACACAGAGTTTTTAGTTTTAATTTTAACATTTCAGCAGAAAATTTTAAAACTCACTGGACAATATCAAAGAGCTGTGCCCCTTTGGTGGAAATGAATTATTAATTAAATTAAACTTAAAATAGACAAAAGACCTTAATGAGATTTTCTGTTGTCTTTTACCCAACAGAGACAAGATCTTTATGAACCATCAATCCATTTACAGAGATCACTGAATGGTCAGACCATTAAACCAACAGAAGCTGGAACCAGAAATCAAGGCAGTACTCAAAAAGAATTAATATCCAATCCTTACTTTGCTATCAATTTACAAGAGTTCAGAACACAGGAGCATGAGTCCAACACACCATTGTGGATGAAAGGGGATCATATAAATCAATTTTGAAATATTTTGAATATTTTATATTTTGCCCTGATCATGTTTTATCTTTCTTCCTCCTAACAATGACCCCAAGTCTGATGAGCTGGAAAAGGGCTTACAAGACTTAGACTTAACTCTCTTTAATTTATATGAAAAAGCTTTTCTTTGAAAAGCCTTTTGTCATTCTTGCACCCAACCCTTCTCAACAAAAGGTCTGAGTAGGAGTGGAAGATGACTTGAAAAAAATTATCTGGCAAGACTAGAGCATTACTTTGATAGGCATTTGTCTTTCAAAAGGTATGAATACCAGACTTTGGGCAGATTTCTAGGTTGTGAAAGTCAGAGACATTTGCGTTTATCTGGCTTTTGGAAGACATATTTACGTTCCAAAAAGATATATGAGAACCTAGGATACTTTCCATTCCATCTCAAAGTAGCAAAAGTTTTCTTTTTCTGTTCTTTCCAGATGGAGGTAGATGGTTGTCTCTCTCCTGTATATAAATGGAGAAAATCCATTGTTCTCAGTCTCCTGCTCCATGGAGTGTCCAGCTACACTGGACTTCCTCGTGTCATTCCAGGGATAGGATCTGGGGCAAGAGGCTACTCACTTATTATTTACTGTAAGATAATTAATAAGAAATCTGACTCTGAATCAGATTACCTCTTGTGTGCATTCATGATAAAATTAATAAAGTTAAATAGTAAAAACCCAACAGGTATAACCATATTGATACATGCAAAAATATGTATGAATCTCAAAAAATTATTGTGAATGAAAAAAGCCAAACCAAAATGAATATATTCTGCACTATTTAACTTATATAATTTTTAAAATGCAAACTATTCTCTACTGACCAAAAACAGGTCAGTGGTTACCAGTAGATATATGGCAGTGTTGTTGAGGGGTGGGAGGAAGGCATTATAAAACAGGCAGGAGGACTTTTCCTGATGATAGATATGCTCATTATCTGGAATATGAGTTTCACATATGTAAAAACTTATCAAATTGTATGCTTTAAACATATGCACTTTACATATATGTCAATTATACCTAAATGTGACTTTCTTTAAAAAATCACTAAAGGAAGAAATGTCAAGCTACAGATTGGGAGAAAATAATTGCAAGTCATATATCTCATAAAGAACTTTTATGCAGATTAAAGCAACATTTTATCAACATTGTTGCCTGCAATAACAAGGAGAGAAGAAAATATGCAAAGTGTTAAAGTTGCTACCTGGTTTCTTGATGCTTATAGTAAAATGTGAGAGGAGAGAGAAACTGAAAGAAGGAGTACTTTTTTTAAACATCTTTATTTGAGTATAATTGCTTTACAATGGTGTGTTAGTTTCTGCTTTATAACAAAATGAATCAGTTATATATATATATATACACATATGTTCCCATATCTCTTCCCTCTTGCGTCTCCCTCCCTCCCACCCTCCCTATCCCACCCCTCTAGGTAGTCACAAACCACCAAGCTGATCTCCCTGTGCTATGCGGCTGCTTCCCACTAGCTATCTATTTTACGTTTGGTAGCGTATATATGTCCATGCCACTCTTTCACTTTGTCACAGCTTACCCTTCCCCCTCCCCATAGCCTCAAGTCCATTCTCTAGTAGGTCTGTGTCTTTGTTCCCGTCTTGCACCTAGGCTCTTCATGACCTTTTTTTTTTTCTTAGATTCCATATATAGGTGTTAGCACATGGTATTTGATTTTCTCTTTCTGACTTACTTCACTCTGTATGACAGACTGTAGGTCCATCCACCTCACTACAAATAACTCAATTTCGTTTCTTTTTATGGCTAATATTCCATTGTATATATGTGCCACATCTTCTTTATCCATTCATCTGTTGATGGACACTTACATTGCTTCCACGTCCTGGCTATTGTAAATAGAGCTGCAATGAACATTTTGGTACATGACTCTTTTTGAATTATGGTTTTCTCAGGGTATATGCCCAGTAGCGGGATTGCTGGGTCATACTAGAACAAAAAATTTCACAATTTGTATAGAAACACAAAAGACCCCGAATAGCCAAAGCAATCTTGAGAATGAGAAACAGAGCTGGAGGAATCAGGCTCCCTGACTTCAGACTATACTACAAAGCTACAGTAATCAAGACAGTATGGTACTGGCACAAAAACAGAAATATAGATCAATGCAACAGGATAGAAAGCCCACAGATAAACCCAAGCACATATGGTCACCTTATCTTTGATAAAGGAGGCAAGAATATACAGTGGAGAAAGACAGCCTCTTCAATAAGTGGTGCTGGGAAAACTGGACAGGTACATGTAAAAGTATGAAATTAGAACACTCCCTAACACCATACACAAAAATAAACTCAAAATGGATTAAAGACCTAAATGTAAGGCCAGACACTATCAAACTCTTAGAGGAAAACATAGGCAGAACACTCTGTGACATAAATCACAGCAAGATCCTTTTTGACCCAGCTCCTAGAGAAGTGGAAATAAAAACAAAAATAAACAAATGGGACCTAATGAAACTTAAAAGCTTTTGCACAGCAAAGGAAACCGTAAACAAGACCAAAAGACAACCCTCAGAATGGGAGAAAATATTTGCAAATGAAGCAACTGACAAAGCATTAATCTCCAAGATTTACAAGCAGCTCATGCAGCTCAATATCAAAAAAACAAACAACCCAATCCAAAAATGGGCAGAAGACCTAAATAGACATTTCTCCAAAGAAGATATACAGATTGCCAGCAAACATATGAAAGCATGCTCAACATTACTAATCGTTAGAGAAATGGAAATCAAAACTACTTTGAGATATCCTCTCACACCGATCAGAATGGCCATCATCAAAAAATCTACAAACAATAAATGCTGGAGAGGGTGTGGAGAAAAGGGAGCCCTCTTGCACTGTTGGTGGGAATGTAAATTGATACAGTCACTATGGAGAACAGTATGGAGGTTCCTTAAAAAACTAAGAAAAAAGAAGGAGTATTAATCATGAACAAGTTTAGACCTAACGGTTTGGAAAATTCTCAGTCTCTCCTAAAGGCAAAGTATGTTGAAGTTAAGAAACGGCTTCCAAGTAACGATCAAATCCAGGGTCCTGCCAGAAAAATACTGTATGCTCTCAAGGTGAAGCTGAGGGTATAGCTCTAAAATCCTTTGTTAAGGCATCAAAAGGATAGAATGTTCTGCTTTAGAATATTAAGTTGAACAAAAAAAGCACTTTAGAGTTTAAGGGTGTGCCTAAGTGTATCTTCATCAAACAAGAGTATCTAAGAAACATAAAAACTTTATTATACAACCCTCCTGACATAAGACCAGGGTGAAGAAGGGTTTAATTGGAAGAAATTCAGGGTGTGGTGTTTATTCATAGGAGACCAAAATGATTTTAAAAGAATTACATTTCCTGACATACCACCAACTTTCACTGACAGGGATAAAAACACAACAAAAAGGAAAAAAGGACTTTGAACCTCCGAAACCTACTAGCAGGGAGCAAACCACAAAAACTACGTAGTTGAAAATATAGCTTACCTAGCAAATAAAAGGAAGGATGACTCAAAGGGTGGAACCAAGAACAATGAGTAAGTACTGAGCCATTCCTGGGCAGGAATGGGGCTGAGTCCTTAATGAAGAAATTTCCAAAATTTTCCTGTCTGGATTTCAGAATTTCTATGTTCTTCTTTTTGCTTCACATTTTCTCCCTATTTGAATAGGAATACCCATAGGGGTTTTCTTTATCAGTCTCGACCCTGTATGTTGGGCAAATGGAGTGCACATAATTCAGATCAAGGAGAACTATACTTGAGGTGATTTACTTAAGAAAGTATACCTGAGAAACTTCATCTGTGCATGGATCTGATTTAGATGATGATTTCACGGACTTTGAGCCGATGGTATAGTGAGATGAGACTTTTGTGGGCCTTTGTAGTGGGTAAGTGTATTTTGCATGTGGGAGGATTGTAAATAATTTGTGGCCACATGGGGGACCTATAGGGTTTTAAAATTCACATGTACTTTATACGAGGTAAAATTCACCACTTTAAAGGGTACACTTCCTTGGTTTTTGGGACAGTCACTAGGTTGTGCAACCATCTCCACTACCTAATTCCAGAACATTTCTATTGATACCCCCATCCCCAAAACCAAGCCATACCTATTAGTAGTTAGTCCTAGTTTGTCTCTCCTCCCATTTGATAGCAATAACTACTCTACAGATTTCTATCTCTATAGATTTCTGTCTCTACAGATTTGTCTATTCTGATTATTTCATATAAATGGAATCATAGAATGTGTAGCCTCTTGTATATGGCTTCTTTCACTTAGCAAGTTTTCAAGGTTTATCCATCTTGCAGCATATATCAGTTCTTCATTTTGTTTTATTTCTGTATAATATTCCTTTGGATGGTTATGCCACATTTTATTTGTCCACATCCATTTTGTTTGTCCATCCAACATTTAATGTATTGAATACATTTGGGTTATATTCATTTTTTGGCTATTATGAATAATGCTCTTATAACCAGTCATGTACAAGTATTGTATGGACATATGTTTTCATTTCTCTTGGATATATACCTAGAAGAGGAATTCCTGTGTCATAAAGTAACTTTATTTTACCTTTTTGAGCAACTGCCAAACTTTATTTTCCACAGCAAATGCACCATTTTACATTCCCTTATGATTTCTTTTTTAACCCATTCCTTATTTGGTAGTGTGTTGCTTGATTTCCACATTTTGTGGTTTTTCTAAATTTCCTTCGGTTACTAATTTCATATTTCATTTCACTTTAATTACAACACTTACTTTGTATGATTTAAATCCTTTTAAAATTTATTAACACATGTTAATGTCTTAAGATACAATCTATCATGCACAATGTTCCAGGTTCACTTGAGAATAATATTCTGATGAAATTGGGTGAAGTGTTCTATAGGTAACTATTAGGTCTGCTTGGTAATTAGGGATGTTTAAGTCTTACATTTCCTTGCTGATCTTCTATCTAGTTTTTCTGTCCAGTATTGAAAGTAGGGTATTGACATATCCAACTCTTATGATTAAATTACCTATTTTTCCCTTCCATTCTCTCCGTTTTTACTTTATATATTTTGGAGCTCTGTTGTGAGGTGCTTAAATTATTATATTTTTTCCAGGGATTGATGATTTCATCATTATATAACGTCCTTTCTCAGGACTTCCCTGGTGGTGCAGTGTTTAAGGATCCGCCTACCAATGCAGGGGACACGGGTTCGATCCCTGGTCCCAGAAGATTCCACACGCCATGGAGCAACTAGCCTGTGTGCCACAACTACTAAGTCTGCACTCTAGAGCCTGTGAGCCACAACTATGGAGCCTGCGTGCCAGAACTACGGAAGCCTGTGTGCCCTAGAGCCCACGCACCACAACTACTGAGCCCACGTGCTGCAACTACTGAAGCCCGTGCACCTAGAGCCCGTGCTCTGCAACAAGAGAAGCCACCGCAATGAGAAGCCCATGCACCACAACGAAGAGTAGCCCCCGCTCACTGCAACTAGAGAAAGCCCGCGTGCAGCAATGAAGACCCAACACGGCCAAAAAAAAAATGTCCTTTCTCTCTAGTGACAATTTCATTTCAAAGTCTATTTTGTCTGATATTAGCATATGAACTTCAGCTCTCTTGTGAGTACTGTTTCCATACACTATATTTTTACTTTCAAACAATATGTGTCATTAAAACTAAAGTATCTGTAGACAGCATTTAGTTGGATCATTTTTTTAAAAAATCCATTCTGCCAATCTCTGCCTTTTAATTGGAGAGGTTAATCCACTTACATCTAAAGTAATTATGGATAAGGAAGGACTTATTTGTAGCATTTGGATATTAATGTTCCACATCTTATGTCTTTTTGGTTTCTCCATACTTATTTCCTTTTTTAGTATTAAATAGATATTTTCTAGTGTATTATTTTCATTCCCTTGTCATTTCTTTTACTATATCTTTTAATCATTATCTTACTGGTTGTCTTAGGATTACAATTAACATCTTAATTTATAACAATCTAGTTCAGAGTAACACTGACATAATTTCAATAGTACACATTTTGCTTCTATATCTCCATTCCTCTCCCAACCTGTATGCTTCTGTTGCCACAGAATACATCTTTACATGTTGTGTTCCCATTAATGCAGATTTATAATTACTGCTTTTTGCAACTGTCTTTTAAATCATATAGGGAAAAAGGAGTTATAAGCCAACAATACAATAATACTGGCTTTTAAATTTACCTATTTAGTTACCTTTCTTGCTGTTCTTTATTTCTTCATGTCGAGTTGAGTTACTGTCTAGTATCCATATATTTCAAACTAAAGGACTCTCTTTAGCATTCGTTGAAGGGCAGGTCTGCTAGTAAAAAAAAATCTCAGTTTTTGTAGATCTGGAAATGCCTTAATTTCTTTTTCATTTTTATTGTGGTAAAATATACATAATTTTTTATCATCTTAATCATTTGTAAGTGGCATTAAATATACTCACAATGTTTTGTAAACATCACTACTAAATCAATACCCAAAACATTTTCATCATCCCAACAAAACCCCCATACACATTAAACAAAAACTTGAGCTTCTAACCCCATCCCTTGCCCCCAGCCTCTGGTAATCTCTGTTCTACTTTCTGTCTCTATGAATTTGCCTATTCTAGGTGTGTCATAAAAGTGAAAGGATACAATATTATATTTTCATCTGTATCTGGCTTATTTCACTAAGCATAATGTTTTCAAGTTCACCCATGGTATATCGTATATCAAAATGTAATTCCTTTTTATGACAGGATGATATTCCATTGTATGAATATACTACATATAGTTTATCCATTCACCTGTTGATTGACACTTCGGTTGTTTCCACCTTTTGGTTATTGTGAATAATGCTGCTATGAAACTTGTTACAAATATCTGAGTTCCTGTTTTGAGTTCTTTTGGATATAAACCTACGAGTGGAATTGATGTGTCATTTGGTAGTTCTATATTGAACTTTTTGAAAAATTGCCACTGTTTTTCATAGCAATTACACCTTTTTACATTCCCACCAGAAATGCACAAGGATTCCAAATTCTCCATATTCTTGACAACACTTGTTTTCTTTTTTTTAAAATTATAGACATCCTTTGTAGGTGTGAAATGGTATTTCGCTGTGGTTTTTATTTATATTTCCCTGATGACTAATCATGTTCAACATCTTTTCATGAACTTATCAGCAGGTTGTATATCTTCTTTGGAGAAATGTGTACTTAAGACCTTTACCCAATTTTGGGTGGGTTTGTTTGTCTTTCTATTGTTGAGTTTTAAATGTTTTTATGTATCCTGGGTACTAATCTCTTATCAGATTTATGGTTTGAAAATATTCTATAGCATTCTTCAGATTGTCTTTCTGCTTTCTTCATAGGATCATTTGATGCATAAAATTTCTTAATTTTCATGAAGCCCCATTATTTTTTCATTTATCTCTTGTGCATTTGGTGTCATATTCATGAAATCATTGCCACATCCAATGTCATTAGGATTTTCTGCAGTGTTTTCTTCTAAGAGCTTTAAAGTTTTGCAATATAAATGTAGATCTTTGATCCATTTTGAGTTAATTTATGTATATGGTATGAGGGTCGAGTTTCATTCTTTTACATGTGAATATCCATGCAGTTTTCCAAGCACCAATTATGAAAAAAACTGTCCTTTCCCTACTAAATGGTCTTGGCACATTTGTCAAAAACAAATCGATTATATATGTGAGGGTTTATTTCTGGCCTTTATATACTATTCCATCTATCTCTATGTCTGTCCTTAACACCAGTACCATCCTGTTTTACCTACTGTAGCTTTGTAGTAAGTTTTGAAGTTTGGAATTGCAAGTCCTCCAAATTTATTCATCTCTTTCAAGATTGTTTTGGCCAACATGGACTCGAGATTCCATATGAATCTTAGGATGGGTTTTTTGATTTCTACCCAAAAAGTCATTAAAATTCTGATGATTGCATTGAATCTGTAGATCATTTTGAGTAGCATTCTCATCTTAACAGTATTAAGTTTTCCAATCCATAAACACAGGATGTCTTTGCATTTATTTAGTTCTTCTTTAATTTCTCTCAGCAAAATGTTTTATAATTTTTGGTGTACTAGCCTTTTGCCTAAATTTATTACTGAGAATTTAATTCATAAATTAATTAAATTAATTAAGTTTTTACAGGTCCCACTCAGGAAAGAATGCATCAAACACATTCACATTTCCATTCTTTTTTTTAAGCAAATGACGAAGACCCAGCTTACCAGCTTTACTTTTTTAAATCTAAGCTTATCATTACATGTTTAAACAATTGTCAAAATGTACTAAGTTGCCAGCATTCATGCACAAGTAGAAAACATCCTCAATTTATATTAAATCAAAAGTGTGTTACTATTAATGCATTAATGTCTTTCACTACTAAATACTGAAAAAAATTGAATTTGTGTATGTGTGTGTGTGTGTGTGTGTGTGTGTGTAAGATTCATCCTGGCAATATTGACTTTACAGCAGACTGACACTACTTGGCTCATGTTTCAAACACAATGTAAAAGAAGGTCTGTGCTGGTGTTAGTGTACAAAAGAATCAAAGCCACCTTAGATTACATTTAATAAAAAAGCAATGTGCATATACAGATTTACAACAATTTTAAAGACCAAAAAATATGGAACTGTTATGTGGTCCCAACAATAAACTCGAAAGCATATGACAAATAGGGGCTCCAGTGAACTGTTTATAAATACCTTACATTAGGTAGTTATACTAAAAGTTGAATTCATTTTAAATCTTCAACAAATGTTCCTATATTTATAGTTTAACATTTCAGTTAAATGCATGCAATTACTCCTTATCCAAGCATAGCTGCTGCTCCTTACATTTTATTGTTAAGGACTTTAACTGGCCATCTTTTTCAACTTCTAATCTTTCTTCAACATTCTTGACAATTCTCTTTGTAGTGATTTTTCTGCCATTAATTAATTTAGTAGAAGTTGACATAGATTTGAAATTGCCCACCCCACTACCACCAAATGACATGGAAGAGAATGAAGTGAGGCCCCCATGACGTAGTGAACTGAACAATGTAAATTTTGTATCAAAAGAAGAAAATCCACCTGCAAAAGATGGAAATCCACTTAAGGCAGAGAAAAGTGACCCTGTGCCCCAGCTTTTGTTTCCATGGGGCCCCTACAATTACCAAATATGTTCTCAAGTGGGTCTTCAAAGAGGTCAAATAAAAAAAGTCTCTTCCACCAAAATATTTCCTGAAGACAACATCTGGATTAAGGAATCTGAAGCCAAACTCAAATGGCCTGTCAAAATGACTTCCACCTCCATCATTTGTTTTTGGCATACTGTCATAGATGTCCCAATTTTTAATATGTGATAACACCTCATATACCTTGGCTATTTGAATTTTCTCTCCTCTTTTTCTTCTCAAGATTTTTATCTGGTTGCTATGCTGATGCCAGTTTCCAATAAGCCTTTTTAATATCCTTGGCTGAAGCATGTCTCTGCATGCATAGAACTTCATAGTAATCCATCATGTTTTAGCAAGCTGTTGGAAGGAGTCCAAGGACGTGGAAGAAGGTGGATAGAAGCAGCAGCAATGGGGTGATGGCCTGGGTCTCCTGTTGGCTCTGGCATGGCTGTGCTGGTCATGGAGGTGCAGATGGCAGCTCCCCAAGATTTCCTTTCTCTCCTAGGATTTAAGTTTTTAGATATTATAAATGGAATTCCATTCTTAATTTCATTTTTGGATTGTTGCTGGTGTACAGAAATACATCTGATTTTTGTTTTCATTTGTACCCTGCAGTTATGAAGAACTTGCTTTTTAGTTCTACTAGCTTTCTGGTGGATTCTTTTGGATTTTCTAAAGATTAGATCATATAATCTGTGAATAGAGGTAGCTTTACCCCTTCATTTCCAGTGCTGATGCCCCCTTTTTTCTTGTATAATAGCTATTGCTAGTACTTCCAGTAAGACATGAATGGCAAATGATGAAAGTGGGTATCTTTGTCTTGTTAGTGATCTTAGGGGTAAAATTTGCAGTCTTTCATCAATGAGTATGATGTTAACTGTGGGTTTTTCATAAATGTCCTGTATCATGTTGAGGAATTTTCCCTATATTCCCAGTTTTCAGAGTCTTTATCAAGAAAGGATGTTGGATTTTGTCAAATGCCTTTCCTGAATAAATTGAGATGATCGTGAGGGTTTTTTTCCCTTTGCTCTATTCACATCATGTATTACATTGATTGATTTTCTTATGTTGAACCACCCTTGCATTCCTGGAATAAATTTGACTTGGTCATGATGAGTAATCCATTTAATATGCAACTGGATTTGATTTTCTAATATTTTGTTGAGGACTTTTGCATCTGTATTAATAAGGGATATTGATCTATAATTTTCTTCCTTGTTATGTCTTTATTTGGCTTTGTATCAGAGTAATGCTGTTCTCATAGAATGAGTTAGGAAGTACTTTAATTTCTTGAAAGAGTACTAAAAGTATTGCTTTTATTTCTTCTTTAAATGTTTGGTGGAAATCACCAAAATTAATTCAGGACTTAATTTTGTTGTCAGGTGTTATGTTAGTGATTCATTCTCTTTACTTCTTAGGTCTGTTGAGATTTTCTATTTCTTCTTGAATCAGTTTAGGTGAATTGTGTATTTCAAGGAATTTATCCATTTCTTCCAAGTTATCTAATTTGCTGTACAATTTTTCATACTATTTTCTTACAATTCATTTAATTTTGTTAAGGTCAGTTGTCGTGTCACCACTTACATTTCTCATCTTAGTTATTTGTATGTACTCTCTCTCCCTGTTTTTTCTTAGTCTTACTAAACGTTTGGTGATTTTGTTATCTTTCCAAGGAACCGTCTTCTGATTTAATTAATTTTCTCTATTGTTTGCTTAGTCTCTATTTTATCACCACTTTGATCTTTATTATTTCCTTCTTTCTGTTACCTTTGGGATAGTTTCCTCTTCTTTTTCTGGTTCTTTCAGGTGTGAAGTTAGGTTACTGATCTGAGACCTTTATTCTTCTTTGATTTACATAATTACAGATATACATTTTCCTCTAACAACTGCTTTCACTGCATAGCATAATTTTAATGTGTTTTTATTTGCACTTGTCTCTAAGTATTTTCTAATTTCCATTACAATTTTTTATTTGACAAATTGGCTGTTTGAGTGTGTTGTTTAATTTTAATATATTTGTGATTTTATTAGTTCCTTCTGTTGTTGATATCTAACTTCATCCTGTTGTGGTCAGTGAAGATACTTTGTATGATAACCATCTTTTTACATCTATTGAGACTTGTTTTGTAGCTTAAAATATACTCTGTCCTGGAGAAAGTTCCATGTGCATGTGAGAGAATGTGTAATCTGCTGTTGTTGTGTACAATGTACTTTATATATGTCTGTTAGGTGTATTTGGTTCAGAGTTGTTCAAGTCCTCTAATTCCTTACTTATTTTCTGTTTGGTTGCTATTTCCATTATAGAAAGAGAAGTATTGAAGCCTCTCACTCTTACAAAGAACTATCTATTTCTTCCTTCAATCCTGTCCAGTTTCCTTCATACATTTTGAGGATCTGTTATTAGGTTTGAAAATGTTTACAATTGTTATGTCTTCTTGTTGAATTGAATATTTTATTAATATATAATTCCTTCCTTTGTCTACTATAAACTTCTTGATTTAAAATCTACTTTATTTCATATTAGTATAGACACCCCTGATCTCTTTCAGTTACTATCTGCATGGAGTCTTCTTCACTGTCAGTATATTTGTGTGTTAGATCTAAAATGAGTCTCTTTTAGATACAATAGAGTTTGATCATGTTTTATCTAGTCTGCCAAGCTATGTCTTTTGATTAAAGATTTTATTCCTTTTATATTCAAAGTAGTTATTAATCAGGAGGTACTTCTTCTGCCATTTTGCTATTTGTTTACTATATGCCTTATGGCATTTTTGTAACTCATTTCCTACCATTACTGACATCTTTTGTGTTTGGATGATTTTTTTCTAGTGAAACATTTTGATTCCCTTCTCATTACTTTTAGTGTGTACTCTATACATAGGTACTTTGTGGTTACACTGATCATTACATTTAGCACCTTAAAGTTATAACAGTCTAATCAGAGTGTATACCACCCTTGAATGTAATTTGCTGCAGCCACTATGGAAAACAGTATGGAGGTTCCTCAGAAAACTAAAAATAGAATTACCATATGATCCAGCAATCCCACTCCTGGGCATATAACCGGATAAAACTATAATTCAAAAAGATACATGCACCCCAATGTTCACAGCAGCACTATTAACAATAGCCAAAATATGGAAACAATCTAAATGTCTATTGACAGAAAATGGATAAAGAAGATGTGGTACATATAAACAATGGAATACTACTCAGCCATAAAAAAGATCAAAATAATGCTATTTGCAGCAACCTGGATGCAAACAGAGATTATCATACTAAGTGAAGCAAGTCAGAAATAGAAAAATACCATATGATATCACTTATATGTGGAATCTAAAATACGGCACAAATGAACCTATCTACAAAACAGAAACACACTCACAGACATAGAGATCAGACTTGTGGTTGCCAAGGGGGATGGGGGGAGGGAGAGGAATGGACTGGAAATTTGGGGTTGGTAGATGCAAACTATTACATTTAGAATGGATAAACAAAAAGGTCTTACTGTATAGCAAGGGGTATTATATCCAGTGTCCTGGGATAAAACAAAATGGAAAAAAATATTTTAAAAAAGAATGTCTATATGTGTATAACTGAGTCACTTTGCTGTACAGCAGAGATTGGCACAACATTGTAAATCAACTACACTTCAATTAAAAAACAAAAAAGGATGTATAACACCTTAACTTCAATATCATACAAAACCTCTGCTCCAGTAGAGCTCTGTCCTTCCCTCCTTCTATCATTGATGACATAGACTACATATTTATAAATTATGTGCCCAATAAATAGAATGATAATTTTAATCCATTTATCTTTTCAATCATGTAGAAAATAAAAATTGGCATTACACAATTTCCCATGTATTTATCTTTATTAGATATTTCTTTCACTAATAATTACTGATGTTGAACATTTTTTCACGTGCCTGTTGGCCATCTGTATGTCTTCTTTGGAAAATGTCTATTCATTTCCTCTGCCCCCCCCCCTTTTTAATCAGGTTGTTTGCTTTTGTTTTTGAGTTCTATGAATTCTTTATATATTTTGGACATTAACCCCTTATTGGATATATGATATGCAAATATCTTCTCCCATTCAGTAGGTTCTCTTTTTGTTTTGTTGATGATTTCCTTTGATAGGCAGAAACTATTTAGTTTAATGTAGTCTCATTTGTTTATTTTTGTTTTGGTCCCCATGCCTGAGGAGACATATCCAGAAAGATAATGCTGAGACTGATTTCAAAGAGCATACTGCCTATGTTTTATTCTAGTTTTATGGTTCCAGTTCTTACATTCAAAGCTTACATACAATCCATTTTCAGTTGATTTTTGTTTATGGTGAAACAAGGTGATCTAGTTTCATTTTTCTTTTTGCTTTGCATGTGACTGTCAAGTTTCCCCAACATCATTTACTGAAAAGAGTATTGTTTCTCCACTGTATGTTCTTTGCTACTTTATCATAAATTAATTGTCCACATATGTCCGAGTTTCTGCCAATACCATGCTGTTTTGATTACTATACCTTTGTAATACACTTTGAAACTAGAGAGTGTTACACCTCCAGATTTGATCTTTTTTCTCAGGGTTGCTTTGAATATTTGGGGTATTTTGTGGTTCCACATAAACTTTAGAATTTTTTGTTCTATTTCTATGAAAAATGTCCTTAAGATTCAGACAGGAATTGCACTGAAAGTATAGATTCTTTTAAATAATATGGACAGTTAAACAATGTGAATTCTTCCAATCAATGAGCAGGAAATATCTTTCCATTTATTTGTGTCTTCTTCAACTTCTTTCAACAATATCTTCTACTCTTCAGAGTACAGGTATTTCACCTCACTAAATTTGTTCCTGGGTGTATTATTCTTTTTGATACAACTGTAGATGGGATAGTTTTCTTCACTTCTCTTTCTGATAGCTCATTATTATTGTATAGAAATTCAACAGATTTCTGTGTATTAATTTTCTATTCTGCAACTTTACTGAATCCATCTCTTATTTATAATAGTTTTTTGGTGAAATCTTTAGGGCTTGATGATCTGTCCTTTGATGAAATTGGGGTGCTAAAGTTCCCTGCCATTATTGTATTGTCAATTTTTCCCCTTATATCTGTATTTGCTTTATATACTTAGGTGCTCCTACATTGGATTCATAAATGTTAAAAAGTAAAATATACACTTTTTGTGTTGATCCCTTTATCATAATATAATGCCCTTCTTTGTCTTTTGTTAGACTTTGCTTTAAAGATTTTTTCTGATATTATTGCTACCACCCCTTTCTTATCATTTCCATCTGCATAAAATATCTTTTTTCCATCCCTTCATTTTCAGTATGCATGTGTCTTTAGTTCTGAAGTGAGTCTCTTGTAAGCATCATATAGATAGGTCTTTTTTTTTTATCCAGCCACCCTATGTCTTTTGATTGAAGCATTTAGTCCACTGACATTTAAAGTAATTATTGATAGGTATGTACTTATACCTGTTTTCTGATTATTTTTGTCAGTTTTCCCTGTTCTTTTCTTCTTCTTTTAGTTTCTCCCCATTTAGTTTGATGATTTCCTTTAGTAGTATGCTTGTGTTCATTTTTCTCATTGACAGTAACACAATAAAAGGAGGGGACTTTAACACCCCCTTCACATAAATGGATAGATAATCTAGACAAAAAATAAACAATAAAATACTGGCCTTAAATGACACATTAGACCAGTTGTACTTAATTGATATACATATATATATATATATATATAAAGCATTCTATCCGAAAGCAGCAGAATACACATTCTTTTCAAGTGTGCATGGAACATTCTCCAGGATAGATCACTTGCTAGGCCACAAAACAAGCTGCAGTAAATTTAAGAAAATTGGAATCATATCAAGCGTCTTTTCTGACCACAATGCTATGAGACTAGACATGAACTACAAGAAAAAAACTGCAAAAAACACAAACATGTGAAGGCTAAACTATATGGACTAAACAACCCATGGATCACTGAAGAAGTCAAAATGGAAATTTAAAAAACTACTTACAGACAAATGAAAATGAAAACACAACAGTCCAAAACCTATGGGACGCAGCAAAAGCAGTTCTAAGAGAGAAGTTTATAGTGACACAAGCTTACCTCAGGAAACAAGAAAAATATCAAACAACATAACCTTATACCTAAAGGAACTAGAGAAAGAAAAACAAATAAAACCCAAAATTAGAAGTAAAGAAATCGGGACTTCCCTGGTGGAGCAATGGTTGGGAATCTGCCTGCCAGTGCAGGGGACATGGGTTCAATCCCTGGTCGGGGAAGATCCCACATGCCATGCAGCAACTAAGCCCATGTGCCACAACTACTGAGTCTGCACTCTAGAGCCCATGAGCCACAACTACTGAGCCCGCATGCCACAACTACTGTAGCCCACGTGCCTAGAGCCCAAGCTCCGCAACAAGAGAAGACACTGCAATGAGAAGCCTGCACACCACAATGAAGAGTAGCCTGCACTCACTGCACCTAGAGAAAGCCCACATGCAGCAACAAAGAGCCAATGCAGCCAAAAATTAATTAATTAAAAAAAAGAAGTATGGGGTACCACCTCACACCAGTCAGAGTGGCCATCATTAATAAATCTACAAACAATAAATGCTGGAGACAGTGTGGAGAAAAGGGAACCCTCTTGTACTGTTGGTAGGAATGTAAGTTGATACAGCCACTATGGAGAACAGTATGGAGGTTCCTTAAAAAAATAAAAATAGAACTACCATATGACCCAGCAATCCCACTACTGGGCATATACCCTGAGAAAACCATAATTCAAAAAGAGCCATGTACCACAATATTCATTGCAGCTCTAGTTACAATAGCCAGGACATGGAAGCAACCTAAGTGTCCACTGACAGATGAATGGATAAAGAAGATGTGGCACATATATACAATGGAATATTACTCGGCCAGAAAAAGAAATGAAATTGAGTTATTTGTAGTGAGGTGGATGGACCTAGAGTCTGTCATACAGAGTGAAGTAAGTCAGAAAGAGAAAAACAAATATCATATGCTAACACATATATATGGAGTCTAAAAACAAACCAAAAAAAAAGGTTATGAAGAACCTAGGAGCAGGACAGGAATAAAGACACAGATGAAGACAATGGACTTGAGGACATGCAGAAGGGGAAGGGTAAGCTGGGACGAAGTGAGAGAGTGGCATGGACTAATATATACTACCAAATGTAAAATAGATAGCTAGTGGGAAGCAGCTGCATAGCACAGGGAGATCAGCTTGGTGCTTTGTGACCACCTAGAGGGGTGGGATGTGGGGTTGGGAGGGAGACGCAAGAGGGAGGAGATATGGGGATATATGTATATGTATAGCTGACTCACTTTGTTATAAAGCAGAAACTAACATACCATTGTAAAGCAATTATACTCCAGTAAAGATGTTTAAAAAAAGGAAGTAAAGAAATCATAAAGATTCGAGCAGAAATAAATGAAATAGAGACTAAAAAAAATAGAAAAGATCAATGAAAGTAAAAGCTGTTTTTTTTTAAGATAAACAAAATTGATAAACCTTTAGCCAGACTCATCAAGAAAAAAAGGGAGAGGGCCCAAATCAATAAAATAAGAAATGAAAAAGGAGAAGTTACAACCGACACCACAGAAACACCAAGGATCATAAGAGACTACTACAAACAACTATATGCCAATAAAATGAACAACCAAGAAGAAATGGACAAATTCTTAGAAATGTACAATCTTCCAAGACTGAACCAGTAAGAAATACAAAATATGAACAGACCAATTACCAGTAATGAAACTGAATCAGTAATTTAAAAACTCACAACAAACAAAAGTCCAGGACCAGATGGCTGCACAGGTGAATTCTACCAAACAGTTAAAGAAGAGTTAACACCTACACTTCTTAAACTGTTCCAAAAAACTGCAGATGAAGGGACACTTCAAAACTCATTCTATGAAGCCAGCATCACCCTGATACCAAAACCAGACAAAGGTATCACAAGAAAAAGAAAATTACAGACAAATATAACTGACAGACATAGATGTAAAAATCCTCAACAAAATATCAGCAAACCGAATCCAACAATACATTACAAGGATCACACACCATGACCAAGTGGGATTTATCCCAGGGATGCAAGGATTTTTCAACATCCACAAATCAATCAATGTGATACACCACATTAACAAATTGAAGAATAAAAACCATATGATTATATCAATTGATGCAAAAAAATCTTTTGACAAAATTCAACATCCATTTAGGATAAAAACTATCCAGAATGTGGGCATACAAGGAACATACCTCAACATAATAAAGGTCATATATGACAAACCCACAGCAGACATCATACTCAACAGTGAAAAGTTGAAAGCATTTCCTCTAAGATTGGGAACAAGACAAGGACACCCACTCTCACCACTTTTATTCAGCATACTATCAGGAGTCCTAGTCATAGCAATCAGACAAGAAAAAGAAATAAAAGGAATTCAAGTTACTATACTTTTCAAGTTTAAATATTCTATTTAGTTACTCTTTATAATTTCTATCTTTTTATTGATATTCTCACTTTGGTGAGACATTTTCTCATACTTTTCTTTAGTTTGTTAGATAATAGTTTCCTTTAGCTCTTTGAACACTTCAAAACTCATTCTATTAAACTCATTTAAAACAACCAAATTAAAGTCTTTGTCTAGAAATACATCATTTGTGCTCCCTCAAGCATGTTTGTATTGATTTTTCTCCTGTTAATGTGCCATATTTTTTTAAAATAAATTTATTTATTTATCTTTGGCTGCATTGGGTCTTCATTGCTGCATGCGGGCTTTCTCTAGTTGTGGCGAGCAGGGGCTATTCTTCATTGTGGTGTGTGGGCTTCTCATGGAGGTGGCTTCTCTTTGTTGTGGAGCATGGGCTGTAGGTGTGCAGGCTTCAGTAGTTGTGGCACGCAGGTTCAGTAGTTGTGGCTTGCAGGCTCTGAAGCACAAGCTCAGTAGTTGTGGTGCATGGGCTTAGTTGCTGCATGGCATGTGGGATCTTCCTGGACTAGGGCTCAAACCCGTGTCCCCTGCATTGGCAGGCAGATTCTTAACCACTGTGCCACCAGGGAAGTCCCATATTTTCTTTTATTAAAATGTCTTTTAGATTTTTCTTGAAAAGTGGACATTTTGAATATTATAATATGGCAGCTATAGAAATTAGATTCTCACCTCTCCCCAGGATTTTTTATTAATGCTGCCTATTGATATTTTAGTGACTTTTTTTTTTTTTTGCTGTAAGAAAAAAAAATCCTCAAATTCATTTTAAATGGTAGCCTTTTAATACAAGCATTCTTTTTTTCTTAAATTTTATTGAAGTATAGTTAATTTACAATGTTGTGTTAATTTCTGCTGTACAGCAAAGTGACTCAGTTATACATATATGTACTTTTTCATATTCTTTTCCATTATGGTTTATCACAATATATTGAATATAGTTCCCTGTGCTATACAGTAGGATCTTGTTGTTTATCCATCCTATACATAATAGTTTACATCTGCTAATCCCAAATTCCCAACACTTCCCTCCCCTACTCCCCTCCTCATTGGCAACCACAAGTCTGTTCTCTATGTCTGTGAGTCTGTTTCTGTTTCATAGATATGTTCATTTGTGTCATATTTTAGATTCTACATATAAGTGATATCATATGGTATTTGTCTTTCTCTTCCTAAATTACTTCACTTAGTTAATTTAAGCTTTCTTAATACTGTTTCTTCTTACTAAATCACATGCAAGTGAATATGTTTTTAGATCACTGTCCTTAAGCCGTTTTCTGCATTAGTGTTGTATTTTCCCCAGTTCCTCTCAACAGTCATTTGAATCTATCTACTTGTGGTTCTTTTACTTCGGAGATATTAACATGCATGGGTCTTTACTGAAGGATTCTGTCCTTGCATTTTAGTCTACTTGTATTTTTCTCAACCCTCTATAATACTTTAATGGGTTTGTTAATATTCATTCTCCTTTTTTATAGCTTAATAAAGATGCTACAGAAACCAAACCAAGTATAAGACCAGGTCCACAGAGCTCAGCAGTGCAGATGGATGTCAAAGATGAAGAGACTTGCTGGAATGTGATTAAACCCTTCTTCAGGAATGACTCAAAGCTGAGATGCTTAGAGAAAGGAGAAGATAAAACACCACTCTGTATAGCAACATGACTGTTTTACTTCAGCTACTACAATCTTTCAATGAGTTTACAAACCACGTTACTAATGTATGTGGTAAGCTGTTACTTATAACAAATCTGCTATTAATCTCCAAACTTTTTAACTGAAGCTGGAATGGAAAAAACATTAGAATGACCAAGTTACTCAATTATCTAACTAAGCTATAACCTGCATACCACTTAAATAAATAATGAGATGCTTTTTAAATTTACACCAAGCATGCTATTCTTTCCCATCAATTAAAACTATCATCCCACAGTTTGTTGAGTTTAAAATAATAATATAAATAACCACTAAAAATATACTAGCAAAACTGAATAAGGGCATGAATGTGTGTGTGTGTGTGTGAAAGGGAAAAGAGACAGAGTAGTTATTTGCATAGTTGCATAATTATTTCAATATTCCTTTCATTTTACACATTTCTTTTTATAGAGGTCTCATTATTACATAAATACAGTTGACTCTTGAACAATGTGGGGGCTAGGGGCACCAAACCCTCATTCAGTCAAATACCTACAAATAACTTTTGACTCCCTAAAAACTTTACTAATAGCCAACTGTTGACTAGAAGTCTTACTGATAACATAAACAGTCAATTAACACATATTTGTATGCTATATGTATTATATACTACATCCTTACCATAAAGTAAGCTAGAGAAAAGAAAATGTTATTAAGAAAATCATAAGAAAGAGAAAATACATTTACAGTACTGTAATATATTAATTGATACCATAAGTTTACATCATCTGTTTACAAGATGAATCATCTGTGAGTACCTACAACAGTCTTATATGATACAAAACACTGTAGATGGTATACATATTATTAACACTAGACATCAAAAATGAAACAATGTGAATAAAGAAATTAATATTTATTTACAGGTATAATGATTCACACATTGATAACAAAGATTGCTTTATGGTAGCCTAGTGTAATCAATGATAGCCTATACACTAATGAATGAAATGTTATAAAAATTTTGTGGTATACAATATTACAGTCACATTCATAATACAGTATTGGAAATGTTATTACACTTTTAAAAAACCACTTACCTGTGATGATAAGGCTGATGCACAGTTTCTCCAATAATGAGAGGCATACTGTAATGTAATTCTTTGAAAGTAAAGTTATAAAACAGTAAGAAAACTAACCCACTATTAATTTTATATTAAATGTCATTCACATTATGCCTATGTAAGGATAGGTTACCCAGCTCAATACAAGTCTTGTATGGGATGTTATATACAATGAATACTTAGGGGATGATGATGACGATGGTGACAAAAAAGGTCTCATAGAGTTTTTGCTGTAAGTTTATTAGATTTTCACATGAAGACACTCACAGACATACACAATAGATAAGTTTTTAAACTGTAGGGCATGATGATTATTTGCTATCATTAAGTGGAAGTGGATCATCATAAATTCTTCATCTTCATCATCTTCATATTGACTAGACTGAGGAGGATGAGGAGGGTTTGGTCTTGCAGTCTCAGGGATGGCAGAGGCAGAAGGGGAGGCAGGAGAGGCAGGTAAACTCGGTGCAACTTTACAGAAATACATCATAATTTCTGTCTGACTTTTTTGCCTTTTCATTTCTCTAAAACTGTTTCTATATGGTACCAATCCTCCTTCCAAGATTTGCTTTAGTTTCAGCACCTGTATCATATAAGGGTCCCTGTCATAAAAGAAGTTAAAAGCAGTCTTGAATAACTGGAACACTGCTAGATTGTCTAATGTCAATTTGTTTTCTGGTGCTGCTTCTAAGTCTTCTTACTTGTCGTCTGGCACTGGTTCAGAAGCACTCATCTCCATCAAGTTGTCATCTGTTAATTCCTCTGGTGTGGTGTCTGTTAGCTCTTGAATTTCTCCATAGATCTATATCTTGAATCACTCACCACCACTGCCCCCTTCTTTTTGGCCATATCCACAATCTATTTCATGATTTCTTTGATGGCTCTGTCATAAATCCTGTGAAGTCATGCACAACATCTGGACAGTTTTTTTCCAGCAGGAATTTATTGTTTTGGGCTTGATGCCTTTCATGGCTTTTTCTATAACAACGATGGCATCTTCAATGGTGTACTGCTTCCAGACTTTCATGATGTTCTATCGTGGTTCTCTTCTATAGCGTTGACAATCTTTCCCATACAGTACTGTGTGTCATGGGCCTTAAAGGTCCTTATGACCCTCTGACCTAGAGGCTGAATTAGAGACGTGTATTTGGGGCATAAACCACTTTGACGCCCTCAGTATTGAACTCATGGGGTTCTGGATGGCCAGGGGCATTGTCCAATATCAGAAGAACCTCAGAAGGCCATCCCTTACTGGCAAAGTATTTCCTGACTTCAGGGACAAAGCATTAATGGAACCAATCCAGAAAAAAGGGTTGTCGTCCAGTCCTTCTTGTTGTACAACTAAAAGACTGGCAGCTGGTGTTTATCTTTGCGCTTCAAGGCTCGAGGGTTAGCTGCTCTATAGGTAAAGGCAGTCCTGTTCATAAACCCGACTCCATTTGCACAAAACAGTAGAGTTATCCTACCCCTTCCTGCCTTAAATTCTGATGCTTGCTTCTCTTCCTTACTAATAAAAGTCCTTTGTGGCATTTTCCCTCCAGAATAGGGCACTTTTGTCTGCGTTAAAAACCTGTTCAAAAAGATATCCTTTCAGCAGGACAGTGGCCATGGACGTTGGAATCCGCTAAGGAGTGTGTAACAACTCACCTGCCAAATTAACTAGCCCTGAAAATGGATGGTGCTGGAGAGTCGGGCCCATACCTGACTGTCGCACAGATGGCCAACAAACACATGAAAAGAAGCTCAACATCACTAAGTACTAGAGAGATGTAAATCAAAACTACAATGAAGTATCACCTCACACCAGTCAGAACGGCCATCATCAAAAAAATCTACAAACAATAAATGCTGGAGAGGATGCGGAGAAAAGGGAACCCTCCTCCTCTGTTGGTGGGAATGTACATTGGTACAGCCACTATGGAGAACAGTATGGAGGTTCCTAAAAAACTAAAAATAGAACTACCATATGACACAGCAATCCCACTACTGGGTATATACCCAGAGAAAACCATAATTTGAAATGATGCATACACTCCGATGTTCATTGCAGCACTATTTACAATAGCCAGGACATGGAAGCAACCTAAACATCCATCAACCGAGGAATGGATAAAGAAGATGTGGTACATATATACAATGTAATATTACTCAGCCATATGAGCTTCCCTGGTGGCGCAGTGGTTGAGAATCTGCCTGCTAATGCAGGGGACATGGGTTCGAGCCCTGGTCTGGGAAGATCCCACATGCCGTGGAGCAACTGGGCCCGTGAGCCACAACTGCTGAGCCTGCGCGTCTGGAGCCTGTGCCCTGCAATGGGAGGGGCCGTGATAGTGAGAGGCCCACGCACCGCGATGAAGAGTGGCCCCCACACCACGATGAAGAGTGGCCCCCGCTTGCCGCAACTGGAGAAAGCCCTCGCACGAAACGAAGACCCAACACAGCTAAAAATAAATAAATAAATAAATAAATAAATAGAGTAGCTATTAATTTAAAAAAAAAATATTACTCAGCCATAAAAAGGAACAAAATTGGGTCATTTGCAGAGATGTGGATGGACCTAGAGACTGTCATACAGAATGAAGTAAGTCAGAAAGAGAAAAACAAATATCATATAATATCACTTATATGTGGAATCTAGAAAATGGTACAGATGAACTTATTTGCAAAGCAGAAATAGAGACACAGATGTAAAGAACTTATGGATACCAAGGGGGGAACGGGGGTGGGATGAATTGGGAGATTGGGACTGACATATATACACTACTATGTATAAAATAGATAACTAATGAGAACCTACTGTATAGCACAGGGAACTCTACTCAGGGCTGTGTGGTGACCTAAGTGGGAATGAAATCTAAAAAAGAGGGGATATATGTATACGTATAACTGATTCACTTTGCTGTACAGCAGGAACTAACACAACATTGTAAAGCAACTATACTCCAATAAAAATTAATTAAAAATAAATAAAATACATATTTTTTAAAAAGACATCCTTTCTCCTCAGTGATTTTCTTAATGGTATCTGGGAACTTGTCTGCTGCCTCTTCATTAGCAGAAGTTGGTTCTCTTGTTATCTTGACATTTTTAAAGCCAAACCTCTTTCTAAAATGATCAAACCATCCTTTGCTGGCATTAAATTCTCCAGCTTTACATCCTTCACCTTCATTTTGCTTTGCCATATAGTGACTTTGCTTTATTTTGAATCATATTAGAGTCTATAGGCATGACTTTTTTATACCAATCCTGCACCCACATAGAAGCTGCATTTTTAATAGGAGATAAAAAGTGATTTCACAAAAAGTGCAAGGTTTTTAGGTCTGTTGCTAGCCACAGCAAGGATTTTATGAATTTCCTTTTCTTTTCTGTTTTTACAATGGTCCTTATACTGGATTTATCTTGAAATGGCAGGTGCATGTCAAGCAATTCAACTTTTTCTTGTAATGTCACGACTTTTCTCTGCTTCCTGGGACCACTTCCAGCATCACTAGTGGCACTTCGAATGGGTCCCATGATGTTATACAAGGTTTACTGTATTGCACTAAACATGAAAAATACACAAAAACAAGGAGAAATCACTTTTTACTGTTATGCAATTTACTGGGGACAAACCACTCACACAAAGATGATTAACATCACACAGTGTTTCAAGCAGATCCTCCCAACACTTGCTCTCACCACAATAGCAATAGGAGGTGGCTACAAAATACAAGTGATGGTACACGACTCAGGAGGACTATATCACAAAAGGCATTGGAGGCTTTTTCCTTGCTCTCTCTTGGATTATTCACTCTGGGAAAAGCCAACTGCTATATGCTGAGGCCTGCATAGAAGGAATGAAATATTCCTACCAAAAGCAATGTGACTGAGCAATCTTATAAGTGAATCCCACAACCCAGTCAAACCTTCAGATGGTTCCAGTCTCAACAGACTCCCTGGCTCCAATATTCTGAGAAATGCCATGCCAGAACTATTAGCTAATCTATACCTGAATTTCTAACCCTTACAAACTGTGAGGTAATTAAGGTTTGTAGGTTTTTTTTTTCTTTTTTCTTTTTTTTTTTTTTTTTTTTAAATTTTATTAGAACACAGCCATACTTTTTTTTTTTTTTTTAACATCTAATTTTATAGCTACTTTATTTATTTATTTATTTATTTTTGGCTGTGTTGGGTCTTCGGTTCGTGCGAGGGCTTTCTCCAGTTGCAGCAAGCGGGGGCCACTCTTCATCGCGGTGCGGGGACCGCTCTTCATCGCGGTGCGCGGGCCTTTCACTATCGCGGCCCCTCCCGTTGCGGGGCACAGGCTCCAGACGCGCAGGCTCAGCAGTTGTGGCTCACGGGCCCAGCCACTCCGCGGCATGTGGGATCCTCCCAGACCAGGGCTCGAACCCGTGTCCCCTGCACTAGCAGGCAGACTCTCAACCACTGCGCCACCAGGGAAGCCCTTTTTTTTTTTCTTTTTAAGGAATTCCTTTATTTTTATTATTTATTTATTTACTTATTATTTATTTTTGGCTGCGTTGGGTCTTCGTTTCCATGCAAGGGCTTTCTTTAGTTGCGGCAAGCGGGGGCCACTCTTCATCGCAGTGCATGGGCCTCTCACTATCGCAGCCTCTCTTGTTGTGGAGCACAAGCTCCAGACGCGCAGGCTCAGTAGTTGTGGCTCACGGGCCTAGTTGCTCCGCGGCATGTGGGATCTTCCCAGACCAGGGCTCGAACCCGTGTTCCCTGCATTGGCAGGCAGATTCTCAACCACTGCGCCACCAGGGAAGCCTGAATGTTTGTAGTTTTAAGCCTTCATATTTTGGGCCAATTTTTTTACACAACAGTAGATAGCTCATAAACCTACTTGTAAAGAAAAAGTTTTAAAATTTTAGGAGCATTCCTGAAAAATATACTAGATAATAATCCTTTCCAAAGCTAATCAAAAATGATATTTGTAGAAGAACAGGTTAAAGACTACTCGAATAGATTCTAGACATAGACAGCTTCACATTAAACTTTATATTCGTTTTCTACTCCTGGCTAAAAATTACCATGAAGTTAACAGCTTTAAATAACACACATTTTTTATATCGTGTTATGTGTTGGCCAAGGATCTGGGACAGCTTAGCTGCCTCCTCTGCTTAGGGTCTCACAAGACTGTAATCAAGGTGTTGGCTGGGCTGGGTTCTCATCTGGAGGAATAGTTAGGGAAAGAATATACTTCCAAGTTCATTCAGATTGTTGGCAGAATTCATGTTCTTGTGGCTATATATAACCAAATTTCCAGACATTTTGCTGGCTGCCAGCAGGAGACTGCCCTCAGGTCCTAAATGATGCACACAGTTCCTGTTTCCCATGTGTCTCCCCAACATAACTGCTTACATTGTCAAACCAGCAATGAGTTTCTTCCTCCAGTCTGATATAAGATAGAGTCTTATATAACATGATATAATCATAGAAGTGACTTTTGGTCACATAACATAACCTAATCAAGTGAATGACATTCCATCACCTCTGCCATTGTTTAGAATTTGCTATTGGTTGGAAGTCACAGGTACTGTGTGCACACAAGGGGAGGAGAATAGACAAAGGTGTAAACACTAGTAGACAAGAAAATATTGGGGGTTACCTTATGGTTTGTCTGCCACAAACCTATTTTAAAAACCACAGGACCAAGAGTTGCTGTTATTTAGAATTGATATTTCCCAGACCTAAGAAGATATCCAACTACTATATATATATGTACAATAGTTTATCTTTACTTACTTTTCAATATTTTTATTAATGCCTGCAATTTACTCTTCTATAATTGGCATGTTTAACATTGTTACAGTAAAAACCAAAACATTAACTTTAGTTCTAATAGTCTACAAAAATCTTGATGACAGACACTTGTAAATACATTTGAAAATATATTATTTTTGGAATAAGTTATCATGAATATGGCTCAGCTTAAAAACACTGTCAAGTGGTTATAATGGTTCTCAAATAAATTTCCCATACTGAGGTATAATTGCTCTACTGGTATATTTTTCTGATTATAATTGCTCTAACATTTTAAGGTTAACTTTTGAAGATATTATGAAATAGAAATGAGATTTTAAATCTAATACTTGAAAGTATGTCTTTAAAAATTAATTTGAGCACCCTAATTCTGAGATTTAAATTTCAAAGTGGTGTTTTTTCTACTCCTTCACTTTACACATTCATATAAAGTAGTTATATTAGTCAGGGTTCTCCTTAGAAACAGAACCAGAAGGATATAAAACAAATATATGAAGAAATTTATTATAGGAACTGGCTCATGTGGCAACCGAGGCTGAGAAGTCCCATGATCTGCTGTCTGCAAGCTGGAGGCTCAGGAAAGCTGGTTGTATAATTCAGTCCAAGTCTGAAGTCCTGGGAACCAGGGGAACCAATGATGTAACTCCCACTCCAAGACTGAAACTCTAGGGGAGAAGAGAGGTGGTGGTGTAAATCCTGGAGTCTGAAAGCCTGAGAACCAGGAGCTCCAATGTCTGAGAGCAGGAAAGAATTCACTCTTCCTTTTCCTTTTTGTTCTATTCTGGCACATTGCTGAGGGCGGATATTCTTTACTCAGTCTACTGATTCAAATACAAATCTTCTGGATAGACTCTCACAGACACACCCAGAAATAATTCTTTACCGGCTATCTGGGCATCACTTAGTGCAGTCAAACTGACACAAGTTGTGACTTGTTAAATTAACATTTGTCAAGTAGAGGCTCAGGATGTCAGATGGTGAGTCACAGTTCAACAAAAGACCGCAAGAGTTCCCAGGCTAGGGCTGAATTGGTCAATTCAAACCAAAAAGAAACGGGCTTTGGAAAGCTTCTTGAGTCTAATATAAAAGGTGCACAAGGGGGAGGCTTTGGACGAGAATGCTTACTACAAGGGCAGTTGGGGGAGTCATATCAGGACCTTACATTTACTTGTGCCCCTGCTGTTATATAGGGCATGCATTCTTTGAAGGGGCTAGTGTCAACTTAAGGCCCCTGCAGGGTACTTAAACATACAAAATGGATGCCAAGGCAGCAATATTATGGAGTAGTTTAAATTCTCAACAACACATAAAATTAATCCTCACAGTAGTCAACTACATAATACTACTTCTCATCCATTTTCCATTTAAAAAATATGCGCAAAGTAGGAATATGAAGAAATACTGAAGTTCTGGGGAACCAAATAAGAAAATGTATAACAGAATATCATATATAAAATGTTTTAAAATATAGGAAATATCAAGATGTAGGTCATCATACTGAGTTCAATTAAATATATTTTAAATCCATATAATACCTTGCACTGAATCATTTTAAAAAACTAAGATCTCACAATTGTTACACTAATTTGACAAATGGAAAACTGATATACAGAAGAGTCTTAAGCTAAAAAATAAGTTCTACAAAAAGTTTATTTGTAATGTATTTTTTGGTCACTTATTTCATCACTCGATCATACAAAAATATTTATTGAAAATATTTATTTAGTAGGTAGACAGTATACTACTAACTGCTATGATCATGTTTGGAATACTGTTAATTCTACAGATAAATTTGAGGAGAACTAGCATCCTTACTATGATGAGTCTTCAAATCCATGAACACAGTATGTCTCTCAATTAATTTAGGTCATTGATTTCTTCCACCAAAATTTTGAAGTTGAAAGGTTATTTAAATACAAATTATATAATTCTTTCATAAATATGGGCCTATTCAAATTATCTGTTCTTGGGGAAATTAGTTGGTGTTTTAATATCTTTTAATGCCTTTAGGGTTTGTAATAACGTCACATCTTTTATTCATGATAATGGTAATTTTGTTATGTCTTTTTTTCTTGGAGGTTATGGCAGGTAGCTTATCAAATTTATTGATTTTTAAAAAGGTTTGCTTTTGCTAATTTTACTTATTTTCTTTTTTCAATTTCACTGACTTTAGCTCCCATATTTATTATTCATTACTACCACTTGCTTTCAGTTTAATTTGTTCTTTTTCTACCTGCTTCAAGGGGAAATTTCTAATGATTTAAAGCCTTTCTTGAATACCAATGCAAGAATTTAACGTTAAAAATTTCAAGTTCTGTGTAGAAACATCCCAGTTTTGATATGCTGTATGTCTGTTTTATTCAGTTCAAAATATTTTCTAATTCTTATACAAATCTAATTTCTTATACCAATTAGATTTGGAGAGGTTGTTGCTTAATTTCCAAACAGTAGAAGACGTACCAGATGTTTCTGTTACTGATTTCTGGTTTAATTCCATTATTGCCACAAATAACACTTTCTATGATTATGATCATAGTACATTTGATCAAATTTCCTTTTGGCCGAGCACATGGTGAATATCGCTGAATGTTTCAAGTGAACTTGCAATCTACAGTTGTTAGGTGGAGTGTTCCATAAATGTCATCTAAGTCAAGTTGATTTATAGTGTTCAGACTTCTATATCCATGATATTTTCTGCTACATGTTTTAATATATGAATAAAATAATGAATTAATAATAATAATTGATGAATAATGAGAGAGGAAAGTTAAATTCTCCAAGAATAATTGTGGCTCTTTCTATATCTCTTTTCACTCTTTGTTTCACTTATGTTGAAAACTATAGTTAGTTGCATCCTAAGTTAAGAATAATCCAGAGAGGGCCATATCTCTCACGCCCGTGGCCGCCTGCTTCCCTGCACATTTGGTGCCATTGGGGCTCATGCAATCCAAGCAGTCATACCACCTCTGTGCACGGTCCTCACAGGGGCAGACCCAAGAGCTCCAAGGCAGCCACAGGACCAGACTCCTGTGGGTGGACCACATGCAGAGATGGGGATAAATGCAAAGCTGAACCCCAGGGATGGGGCGACTAAGGAAGAGAATCGAATATCTTTCCATCACTTGCACAAGCTGAAGATTAAATCCCTGTGATCAGCTAGTTAGACCCTGCATCTATGGAATATCTGAGTAGACAATGAGTGTTCCCACAAATGAAAATGGTCAAGCTCTGGCAGCTGTGGACTTTGGGGGCAAGCGCACACAGGAATTGGGCCAGATCAGAGTCTGAGTGGTCCCCACAGGGCCCACAGGAGGTCCACAGACCAGCCCAGAGGCACAGGAGAGACCCTGGGGAAACGGAGGTGGGCTGTGACTCACAGTGTGTGCTAGGACACTTACAGCAGAGACCCCAGGGAAACATAATTATTACTATTAATTTCATTATGTTTTGATTCATTGTGTTGTTGGTTCTGGCCTTTTTGTTTTTTTTTTGTTAGCTGTTGTTTTAGTATTTTTTTTAATTCAGTCTTTTGGGATCTCCATGTTTTATAACATAGCTTTTAATTTTTTTAATATTTCTATTTCTACTTTGCTTTTCTATTGTCCTGTGTTTTTTCCCTTTTTTACTTTTATTTTATTTTATTATTTTTAATCATTTTTATCGGTTTGTTCTGTTTCCTTGCTTTTTTCTTCAGTTGGGGCACTGCTTTGGTTTTGTATTTAGGTTATGTGTTTTTGTTAGATTTAATTCTAATTGTTTGATTTTGTTTTTGAGTTCTTCTATTTGGTTGTTCTCTCGCTATTTGTTTTATTTGGCTCTGTTTTTGTTTCTTTTATGTGTGTGTGTTTCCTTGTTTCTGTTTTTGTCTGTTTGATTTTGTTTTTACCATTTCTCTGGGGATTGGTTGACTTTTTTTTCTTTAATGTATTTTCTATTTTTTCTTTTTTATATTTCTATTTCAACGTTGCTATTCTGTTGTTCTGTCTTCTTTCACTTTTCTCGTTTTCTTTTTTTCTTTTAATCATTTTTGTCAGTTTGTTTTATTTCCTTGCTTCATTCATCAGTTGGCACTCTGCTTTGGTTTTGTTTTCTGGTTTTGTGTTTTTGTCAGTTTTCTTTTTAATTGTTTGATTTTGTTCTTGGGTTATTTTGTTTGTCTGGTTGTTCTCTTCCTTTTTGATTTCTTTGGTTCTGCTTTTGTTTCTTTTGTGTGTGTTCATGTTTCCTTGTTTCTGTTTCTCTTTGCTTGATTTTACTTTTTACCATTTCTCTGGGGTTTTGTTAGTCTTTTGTTTTTTTAAGCCCCTTTATTGCTGGGATGAGCGACTTGCGGGGTCTTGGTCCCTTGACCAGAAGTTGGGCCTGAGGCTCTGGGGTGGGAGCATTGAGTCCAGGACGCTGCACCACTAGAGAATTCCCAGCCCCAGGGAAGATTAACCGCTGAGAGCGCTCACAGAGGCCTCTATCTGAAGCCAAGACCCGGCTCCACCCAACTTCCATCAGCTCCCAGCGCTGGATGCCTCACACCAAACAAACAAGACAGGAATACAAACCCACCCATCAGCACACAGACTACCTAAAGTCATACTAAGTTCACAGACACCACAAAACACACCACCTGACATGGCCCTGCTAATCCAAGAGAAAAGACACAGCTCCACCCACTAGAAAGCAGGCACCAGTCCCTCCCATCAGGCAGCCTACTTAAGCCACTGGACCAACATCACCACCAGGGGCAGAGAACAGAAGCAAAATGAACTATGACCCTGCAGCCTGCAGAGAGGAGACCTCAAATACTGTAAACTAGACAAAATGAAAAGACAGAGAAATATCTTATAGGAAAAGGAGCAAGATAAAAACGCACAAGATATAAAGCAGAACCTAACACAGCACTGTAAAGCAATGATACTCCAATAAAGATGTTAAAAAAATCAATAAATAAAATAGAAAAAAAAGAGCAAGTAAGTGAAGAGGGAATAGGAAAACTACCCGAAAAAGAATTCAGAGTAATGATAGTAAATATGATCCAAAATTTCGAAAACAGAACAGAGAAAATACAAGAAACGTTTAACAAGGACCTAGGAGAGCTAAAACACAAACTAACAGTAATGAACAACACAATAACTGAAACTAAAAATACAGTAGAAAGAATCAATAGAAGAATAACTGAGGCAGAAGAACAGATAAGTGACCTGGAAGAGAATGGTGGAAATAACAGCCACAGAGAAGAATAAAGAAAAAAGAATGAAAAGAATGGAGCACAACCTCAGAGACCTCTGGGACAACACTAAGCACACCACCATTTGAAGTGCAGGCATTCCAGAAGAAGAAAAAAAAAAAGGGTCTGAGAAAATATCTGAAGAGATTATAGTGGCAAACGTCCCCAACACGGGAAAAGAAATAGTCAATCAAGTCTAGGAAGTGCAGAGAGTTCCATACAGGATAAACCCAAGGAGAAACACACTGAGACACATATTAACCAAACTAAAAAAATTAAAAAACAAAGAAAAAATATTAAAAGCAGCAAGGGAAAAGCAACAAATAACATAAAAGGGAATCCCCATAGGGTTAACACCTGATCTTTCAGCAGAAACTCTACAGGCGAGAAGGGAGTGCCAAGATATGTTTAAAGTGATGAAAGGGAAGAACATACAACCAAGATTACTCTACCCAGCAAGGATCTCATTCAGATACGACAGAGAAATCAAAAGCTTTACAGACAAGCAAAAGTTCAGAGAATGTAGTACCAACAAACCACCTTTACAACAACTGCTAAAGGAACTTCTCTACACAGGAAACACAAGAGAAGGAAAAGACTAACAAAAACAAACCAAAAACAATTAAGATAATGGTAATAGGAACATACATATTAATAATTACCTTAAATGTAAATGGATTAAATGCCCCAACCAAAAGACAAAGACTGGCTGAATGGATACAAAAACAAAACCCATACATATATGCTGTCTACAAGAGACCCACTTCAGGCCTAGGGACACATACAGACTGAAAGTGAGGGGATGGAAAAAGATATTCCATGCAAATGGAAATCAAAAGAAAGCTGCAGTAGCAATACGCATATCAGACAAAATAGACTTTAAAATAAAGTCTATTACAAGAGACAAGGAAGGACACTACAAAATGATCAAGGGATCGATCCAAGAAGAAGATATAATAATTGTAAATATCTATGCACCCAACATAGGAGCACCTCAATACATAAGGCAAATGCTAACACCCATAAAAGGGGAAATCAACAGTATCACAATAATAGTAGGTGACTTTAACACCCCGCTTACAACAATAGACAAATCATCCAAGCAGAAAATAAGGAAACACAAGCCTTAAATGACACATTAGACTAAATGGACTTAATTAATATTTATAGGACATTCCATCCAAAAACAACAAAATACACTTTCTTCTCTAGTGCACATGGAACATTCTCCAGAATAGATCACATCTTGGGGCACAAATCAAACCTCGGTAAGTTTAAGAAAACTGAAATCACATCAACCATCATTACTGACCACAACGCTATGAGATTAGAGATAAATTACAGGGAAAAAAACATAAAAAACACAAACACATGGAGGTTAAACAACACATTACTAAATAACCAAGAGATCACTGAAGAAATCAAAGAGGAAATCAAAAAATACCTAGAAAGAAATGACAATGAAAACACAATGGCCCAAAACCTAAGGGATGCAGCAAAGGTAGTTCTAAGCAGGAAGTTTATAGCAATACCATCCTACCTCAAGAAACAAGAAAAATCTCAAACAATCTAACCTTACACCTAATGCAACGAGAGAAAGAAGAACAAACAAAGCCCAAAGTTAGAAGGAAAGAAATCATAAAGATCAGATCATAAATAAATGAAATAGAAAGAAATAAAATGATAGCAAAGATCAGTAAAATTAAAGCTGGTTCTTTGAGAAGATAAACAAAATTGATAAACCTTTAGCCAGACACACAAAGAAAAGGAGGGACAGGACTCAACTCAATAAAATTAGAAATGAAAAAGGAGAAGTTACAAAGGACACCACAGAAATACAAAGCATCCTAAGAGACTACTACAAGCTACTCTATGCCAATAAAATGGACAACCTGGAAGAAATGAACAAATATTTAGAAAGGTATGATCTTCCAAGGCTGAACTAGGAAGAAATAGAAAATATAAAGAGACCAATCACAAGCACTGAAATTGAAACTGTGATTAAAAATCTTCCAATAAACAAAAGTCCAGGACCAGATGGCTTCAAAGGTGAATTCTATCAAACATTTAGAGAGGAGCTAACTCCTATCCTTCTCAAACTCTTCCAAAATACAGCAGAGGGAAGAACACTCCCAAACTCATTCTATGAGGCCACCCTCACACTGATACCAAAACGAGACAAAGATGTCACAAAAAAAGAAAATTACAGGCCAATATCACTGATTCACATAGCTGCAAAATTCCTTAACAAAAAACTAGCAAACAGAATCCAACAGCAGATTAAAAGGATCATAAACCATGATCAAGAGGCGTTTATCTCAGGAATGCAAGGATTCTACAATATATGCAAATTGATCAATGTGATGCACCATATTAGCAACTTGAAGGAGAAAAAACATATGATCATCTCAATAGATGCAGAAAAAGCTTTTGACAAAATACAAGACCAATTTATGAAAAAAACCTTCCAGAAAGTGGGCATAGAGGGAACTTACCTCAATATAATAAAGGCCATATACGACTCACCCACAGCAAACATCATTCTCAATGGTGAAAAACTGAAAGCATTTCCTCTAAGATCAGGAACAAGACATGGATGTCCACTCTCACCACTATTATTCAACATAGTTTTGGAAATCCTAGCCACGGCAATCAGAAAAGAAAAAGAAATAAAAGGAATACAAATTGGAAAAGGAGAAGTAAAACGGTCACTGTTTGCAGATGACATGATACTATACATAGAGAATCCTAAAGATGCCACCAGAAAACTACTAGAGCTAACCAATGAACTTGGTAAAGTTGCAGGATACAAAATTAATGCACAGAAATCTCTTGCATTCCTATACACTAATAATGAAAAATCTGAAAGAGAAATTAAGGAAACACTCCCATTCACCATTGCAACAAAAAGAATAAAATACCTAGGAATAAACCTACCTAAGGAGGCAAAAGACCTGTATGCAGAAAACTAAAAGACACTGATGAAAGAAATCAAAGATGATATAAACAGATGGAGAGATATACCATGTTCTTGGATTGGAAGAATCAACATTGTGAAAGTGACTATACTACACAAAGCAATCTACAGATTCAATGAAATCCCTATCAAACTACCAATGGCATTTTTCACAGAACTAGAACAAAAAATTTCACAATTTGTATGGAAACACAGAAGACCCTGAGTAGCAAAAGCAATATTGAGAAAGAAAAACTGAGCTGGAGGAACCAGGCTCCGTGACTTCAGACAATACTACAAAGGTACAATAATAAAGACAGTATGGTACTGGCACAAAAACAGAAGTATAGAGCAATGGAACAAGATAGAAAGCCCAGAGATAAGCCCAAGCACATATGGTCACCTTATCTTTGACAAAGGAGGCAAGAATATACAACGGACAAAAGACAGTCCCTTCAATAAATGTTGCTGGAAAAACTGGACAGCTACATGTAAAAGAATGAAAGTAGAACACTTTTGAACACCATACACAAAAACAAACTCAAAATGGATTAAAGACCTAAATGTAAGGCCAGACACTATAAAACTCTTAGAGGAAAACATAGGCACAACACTCTATGACATAAATCACAGCAAGATCCTTTTTGACCCACCTCCTACAGTAATGAAAATTTTAAAAAAATCAACAAATGGGACCTAATGAAACTTAAAAGCTTTTACACAGCAAAGGAAACCATAAACAAGACGAAAAGGCAACCCTCGGAATGGGAGAAAGTATTTACAAATGTAGCGACTGACAAAGGATTAATCTCCAAAATATACAAGCAGCTCATGCAGCTCAATATCAAAAAAAACAGACAACCCAATCCAAAAATGGGCAGAAGTCCTAAATAAACGTTTCTCCAAAGTAGATATACAGATTGCCAACAAACACATGAAAAGATGCTCAACATCACTAATCATTAGAGAAATGCAAATTAAAAACACAATGAGGCATCCTCTCACACTGGTCAGAATGGCCATCATCAAAAAATCTAGAGACAACAAATGCTGGAGAGGGTATGTAGAAAAGGGAACCCTCCTGCACTGTTGGTGGGAATGTAAATTGATACAGCCCCTATGGAGAACAGTATGGAGGTTCCTTAAAAAAATAAAAATAGAACTACCATATGACCCAGCAATCCCACTACTGGGCATATACCCTGAGAAAACCATAATTCAAAAAGATACATGTGGGATTCCCTGGTGGCACAGTGGTTGAGAGTCTGCCTGCCAATGCAGGGGACGCGGGTTCGTGCCCTGGTCTGGGAGGATCCCGCGTGCCGCGGAGCGACTGGGCCCGTGAGCCACAACTACTGAGCCTGCGGGTCTGGAGCCTGTGCTCCGCAACAGGAGAGGCCGCGACGGTGAGAGGCCCGCGCGCCGTGATGAAGAGTGGTCCCCGCTCGCTGCAACTGGAGAAAGCCCTCGCACAGAAATGAAGACCCACACAGCCAAATAAATAAATTAAAAAAAAAAAAAAAGATACATGTAACACAATGTTCAGCATTGAACACAAATTTGCAGCACTATTTACAATAGCCAGGACATGGAATCAATGTAAATGTCCATCAACAGATGAATGGATAAAGAAGGTGTGGCAGATGTATACAATGGAATATGACTTAGCCATAAAAAGGAATGAAATTGAGTTATTTGTAATGAGGTAGATAGACCTAGAGTCTGTCACACAGAGTGAAGTCAGAAAGAGAAAAACAAATGCCATATGCTAACGCACAAATATGGAATCTAAAAAAACAGTACTGTATAATTGTAAAGCCTTTATACTCCAATAAAGATATTAAAAAGAAAAAAAAAGAATAATCCAGGTAATTTTCTCCATTCTGTAGTCTTACCATTCTACCCATTTCACATAGTTTATCATTTTCTTCCTGTTACACATTACATATCTTTATTACTCTATTTAAAGTGGGTGTTCTTTGGGATTTTTCTAGGTGATGTATTTTTTTAAAATTATATTTAATTATGGAGACACAAGACATTGCAAAGACAGTAATAAAAGTTTGCTCAGACCTCTCACCTCTTTTTCTATAAAGGTAATATTTTAATGTAACTATAGTAGAATATCAAAACCAGAAAATCAACATCGGTACAAAGTGTATGTATAATTCCATGTTATTTTATCACATATGTAGTTTAGTGTAACACTCACAACAATCTAAGTCAGAACTATTCCATCATTACAAAGATATCCATTGTGCTACTCCTTTATAATCACTCCCACCTTATGACACGCCTAAAAGATGACAAACAATAATCTTTTTCCATGTGAATAATTTTGTTAAGGAATGATGCATATGTGACAATCTGAAATAAGTTTTTCCTTCACCATACTACCTGTGAGACCCATGCAAGATTTTGTGTGTAACAATAGTTCATTCCTTTTTATTGCTTGGTAGTATTTCATGGTATGGATATACCATAAAATTTTTAACCATTCACCTACTGAAGCACATATGGGTTGATTTCAGTTTGTGGCTATTCCAAATAAAAGTGATGTGAGTATTTAAATGCAGGGATTTGTGTGCAGATGTAAGCTTCATTCCTCTGACATAAAAAATCGCATGATTGCAATTGCTGAGTCTTATCATGTGTTCAGTTTTAAAAGAAACTATTAAAATATTTTTTAAAATAAACATAAGGAAATACTATGAACAATTTTATGCCAACAAATTAAACAACCTAGAAAAAATGGACAAGCTTCTAGAAACATGCAGCCCACCAAAACTGAATCAAGAGTAAATAGATAATTTGAACAGAATGATCACTAGAAGTGAAACAGAATCTGTAATTTAAAAACTCCCTACAAACAAAAGCCCAGGACCAGATGTCTTCACAGATGAATTCTACCAAACATACAAAGAAGAACTTATACTGATTATCTTCAAACTCTTCCAAAAAACTGAAGAGGAGGGAACACTCCCAAAGACATTGTATGAAGCCACCATCACCCTGATACCAAAACCAAACAAAGACCCCACCAATAAAGAAAATTACAGGCCAATATCTTTGATGAAAACATATGCAAAAATTCTCAACAAAATACTAGCAAACCGAAACCAACAACACATAAAAATGATCACAGACCACAAGCAAATGGAATTCATCCCAAGTTCACAATGATGGTTCGACATATGCAAATCAATCAATGTGATACACCACATAAACAAAAGACAAAAAATACATGATCATCTCAATAGACGCAGAAAAAGCATTTGACAACATTCAACATCCATTCATGATAAAAACTATTACCAAACTGGGTATAGAGGGAACATATTTCAAGATAATAAAAGCTATTTATGGCAAACCCATAGCCAATATAATACTCAGTAGTGAAAAGCTGAAAGCCTTCCCACTAAAATCTGGAACAAGACAATGATGTCCACTCTCACCTCTTCTACTCAACATAGTATTGGAAGTCCTCTCCACAGCAATCAGACAAGAAAAAGAAAAAACAGTATCCAAATTGGAAGGGAAGAGGTAAAATTGTCATTACATACAGATGATATGATACTATACATAGAAAACCCTAAAGACTCCACACAAAAACTACTAGAACTCATAAACAAATTCAGCAAAGTAGCAGGTTACAAGATTAACATATAGACAAAGGTTGCATTTCTTTATATCAACAATAAAATATCAGAAATGGGATGTAAAGAAACAATATCTTTCAAAATCACACCACCAAAAATAAAATACTTAGGAATAAACCTGACCAAGGAGGTGAAAGACTTATATGCTGAGAACTATAAAACATTAATAAAGGAAGTTGAAGATGATTCAAAGAAATGGAAAGATATCCCATGCTCTTGGATTGGAAGAATTAATATTGCTAAAATGGCCATACTACCCAAAGCAATCTACAGATTAAATGTGATCCCTATCAAATTACCCATGAGATTTTTCACAGGACTAGAACAAATAATCCTAAAATTTATATGGAACCATAAAAGACCCAGAATTGCCAAAGCAATCCTGAAGAAAAAGAATAGAGCAGAAGGCATGACCCTCCTAGACATCAGACAATACTACAAAGCTACAGTAATCAAAACAACATGTTATTGGCACAAAAACAGACATATGCATCTATGGAACAGAACAGAGAGCCCAGAAATACACCCACACACTTATGGTCAATTAATCTTACACAAAGGAGGAAAGAATATACAATGGGAAAAAGACCGTCTCTTCAGCAAGTGGTGTTGGGAAAGGTGGACAGCTGCATGTAAATCAATGAAATTAGAACACACCCTCTCACCTTAAACAAAAATAAACTGAAAAGGGCTTAAAGACTTAAACATAAGACAAGACACCATAAAACTCCTAGAAGAGAACATAGGCAAAACATTCTCTGACATAAATCATACCAATATTTTCTTAGGTCAGTCTCCCAAGGCAATAAAAATAAAAGCAAAAGTAAACAAACCGGGGAATTCCCTGGTGGTCCAGTGGTTAGGATGCCATGCTTTCACTGCTGAAGGTGTGGGTTCAATCCCTGATCAGGGAACTAAGATCATACAAGCCGCACAACGTGGCAGAAAAAAAAAAAAGGACCTAATCAAACTTACAAGCTTTTGCGCAGCCAAATAAAACATAAACAAAAGAAAAAGACAATCTACAGGATAGGAGAAAATATCTGCAAACAATGAGACCGACAAGGGCTTAATTTCCAAAATATACAAACGGCTCATATAACTCAACAACAAAAAAACAAACAAGCCAATCCAAAAACGGGTGGAAGACCTAAATAGACATTTCTCCAAAGAAGACATACAGATGCCCAATAGGTACATGAAAAGGTGCTCAAAATTGCTAATTATTAGAGAAATGCAAATGAAAACTACAATGAGGTACCACCTCCCACCAGTCAGAATTGGCATCATTAAAAAGTCTACAAATAACAAATACTGGAGAGGGTGTGGAGAAAAGGGAACCCTCCTACACTGTTGGTGGGAATGTACATTGATGCAGCCACTGTTGAAAACAGTATGGAGGTTCCTAAGAAAAGTAAAAATAGAATTAATTACCATATGACCCAGCAATCCCACTCCTGGGCATATATCAAGAAAACTATAATTCAAAAAGATACATGCACGCCTATCTTCATAGCAGCATTATTCACAATAGCAAAGACATGGAAACAAACTAAATGTCCGTCAACATATGAATGGATAAAGAAGATGTGGTACATATATACAAAGGAATATTACTCAGCTATAAAAAGAATGAAATAATGCCATTCGCAGCAACATGGAAGCAACTAGAGATTATCACTATAAGTGAAGTAAGTCAGACAAAGACAAATATCATATGACATCACTTACATGTGGAATCTAAAATAAGACACAAATGAACCTATCTATGAAACAGAAACAGAATCACAGACATAGAGAACAGACTGGTGGTTGCCAAGGGTGAGGGTGTTGGGGGAGGGATGGAGTGGGAGGTTGGGGTTAGCAGATGCAGACTATTATATATGGAATGGATAGACAACAAGGTATTACTGTATAGCACAGAGAACTATATTCAATATCCTATGATAAACCATAATGGAAAAGAATATTTTAAAAAAGAATGTGTGTGTATACTATATATATATATATATATATATATAACTGAATCCATTTGTTGTACAACATTGTAAATCAACTATACTTCAATAAAAAATTAAAATAATAACCAGCTTAAAAAAAAAACAAACTAGCAACCTTAAAAAAAATGTTTTCAAAAATGGATATAAATTTGATTTACCCATTAGGAATGTATGAGAGTTTCAGTTTCTCCACATCTTCCTCAGGATTTTTTATGGTCAATGTTATGTATTTTATCTCTTGTAACAAGTATGTAATAGTATCTCATCCTGCTATTAACTTGCATTTCTCTTAACTGCTAGCGATTTGCAATATCTTTGCATGTCGTTAGTGACATTTCTCCAGCCTCATCAGTAAAATTCTCCTACATACCTTTTGCCCAATTTCTAGCTATATGGTTTCTATTTTTATTGTTGAGTATAGAATATATAAATAGGAACATGTCCAATGACATATTAGTGGTTCGTGAGTATTTTCTCTGACAATGCAAATTATCTTTCCATTTTCATCATAGGGAGTTATGCAGAGCAAAAGTGTAAAATTTTAATGTCATCCAATTTATCGATTCATTTTCTTAAATGGATTTTGTTTTGGCTCTCATCATTAAGAACAATTTGCCAAGAGCTAAGTCAAACCAATTTTCTCCTATAGTTAGGTCTAAATGTTTTATAGTTTTGCATTTTACATTTAAATCCATGATCCATTTTGAGTTAATTTGGGTAGATATGAGGTTTAGCTCAAGGTTCACTTTTAAAATGTATGCGTGTTTAACTGATCCAGAACCTAGTATAAAAAAGACTGTCTTTCTTTCATTAAATTGATTTTAGGAATTTATGAAAAATAGGCTGGGTATATTTCTGCAAATCAATTTCTGGCTTCTCTATTCTGTTTCATTGATATATGTCTCTTTCCCTCCATCAAAACCATGCAGACTTAATAATGGTAACAATTTAATGCTTTAAAATCAGGTAGAGAACTGTTGGTGGGAATGTAAATTGGTGTAGCCCCTTTGGAAAACAGTATGGAGGTTTCTTATGAACCAGCAATCCCACTCCTGGACATATATTCAGAAAAAACAAAAACTCTTAATTCAAAAAGATACATGCACCCCAATGTTCATAGCAGCACTATTTACAATAGCTAAGATATGGAAGCAACCTAAATGTCCATCAACAGATGAATGGATAAAGAAGATGTGAAACATATATACAATGGAATATTACTCAGCCATAAAAAAGAATATTATAATGCCACTTGCAGCAACACATATTGACCTAGAGATTATCATAGTAAGTGAAGTAAGTCAGACAAAGAAAGACAAATATCATATGATATCACTTATATGTGGAATGTAAAAAAATGATACAAATGATCTTATTTGCAAAACAGAAATAGTCACAGACATAGAAAACTAAGTTATGGTTACCAAAGGGGAAAGGGGTGGAGGGATGAACTGTGAATTTGGGACTAAGAAATACATACTACTATATATAAAATATCCAACAAGGATCTACTGTATAGCACAGGGAGCTATATTCAATACCTTGTAATAACCAAATAATGGAAAAGAATATGAAAAAGAACATATATATGTATGTATGTGTATATATAGTATATATACACACACACACACACACACACACACACACACACACAAACATAACAGAATCACTTTGCTATAATCCTGAATCATTGTAAGTCAACTATACTTCAATAAAATAAAAATGAAATAAATTTTAAAAATCAGGTAGAGATAACAGTCACTATATAATTCTTTTAATAAATTGTTTAATCCATTCTAGTTGCATTTTCTTTCCTGCTGAGGGACATCTTAGTTGCTTCCAAATTTGGGCATTAATGAATTAAGCTGCTACAAGTATACATGTGCAGGTGTTTGTGGGGACATAAATTTTCAACTCCTATGGGTAAATACCAATAAGCACAATTGGCAGATTACATGGTAACAGTATGCTTACTTTTTTAAGAAGCCACTGAACTATATTCCAAAGTGGCTTTACTGTTGTGCATTCCCACCAGCAATGTACAAGAGTTCCTGTTACTCCAGACCCTCACCAGAAGGTGGTTTTTTATGTGTCCTGGATTGTGACCATTCTAATACGTGTGCAGTGGTATCTCCTTTTTATGTTCATTTGCATTTCCCTGATAACGTATGATGTGGAGAATCTTTCATATGCATATTTCCCATCTGTATATCTTCTTTGGTGGGATGTATGTTAGTTCCTCCACTTACTTTTTAATCAGATTGTATTCTTATTATTGAACTTTTAGAGTTCTTTGCATGTTGTAGATAATAGTTTCTTATCAGATGTATCTTTTGCAAATATTTTCTACCAGTCTCTGGCTTGTCTTCCTATTCTCTTGACATTGACTTTTGCGAAGAAAAACTTTTTAATTTTAACAAAATCCAGCTTTTCAATTATTTATTTCATGAATGTGACTTTGGTGTTGTACCAAGAGAGTCATTGCGAAACCAAAGATCACCAAAGGTTTTCTCCTATGTAACCTTCTAGGAGTCTTATAGTTTCACATTTAGGTCTATGACCAATTTGTAGTTGATTTTTTTTTTTAATTAATTAATTTATTTATTTATTTTTGGCTGTGTTGGGTCTTCGTTTCTGTGCGAGGGCTTTCTCTAGCTGTGGTGAGCGGGGGCCACTCTTCATGGCGGTGCGCGGGCCTCTCACTATCGCGGCCTCTCTTGTTGCGGAGCACGGGCTCCAGACGCACAGGCTCAGTAATTGTGGCTCACGGGCCCAGTTGCTCCGTGGCATGTGGGATCTTCCCAGACCAGGGCTCGAACCCGTGTCCCCTGCATTGGCAGGCAGACTCTCAACCACTGCGCCACCAGGGAAGCCCTGTAGTTGATTTTTGTGAAGAGTGTAAGATCTGTGTCTAGATTTTGTTTTTTACATGTGTAAGTCTGGTTGTTCCAGCAACACTTGTCACAGATACCATCTTAGCTCCATTATATTGCCTTACCTCCTTTGTCAAAGATCAGTTGACTATATTTATGCAGATATATTTCTCAGCTCTATATTCTATACCACTGACCTAGTTGTCTATTCTTTGACAATACCACACTGTCTTGATAGAAAACGTTAAAGATGAGTAGGTTCAGTTCTCTGACTTTGCTCTTTTCCATCAATGTTTGTGCTGGTAATTCCGAGTCTTTTGCCTCGCCATATGAACTTCAAAATCAGTTTCTCAATATCCACAAAATGTCTGCTAACATTTTATTTGGGATTTTATTTAATCCATAGATCAAGTAGGGAAGAACTGACAACTTGATAATGTCTATCCATTTATTTAGTTTTTGATTACATTCATCAAACGTTTCTGGTTTTCCTCAAAAAGACCCTGTATATATTTTGTTAGATTTATATCTAAGTATTTCATTTCCAGGGGGAGAAGTGCTAATATAAAAGGTATTGTATTTTTAATTTCAAATTGTACTCGTTAATCACTTATAAGTAAAAAATCAATTGACTTCTGTATATTAACCTTATATCATACAACTTTGCTATAATCACTTAGTTCCAGGATGTTTTTTCTTGATACTTTAGGATTTTCTGCATAGACATTCATATCATCTCTGAAAAAGACAAATTTCTTCCTAACCAATCTGTTTATACATTATTTCCTTTTCTTGTACTATTGAGTTAGGACTTCCAGAATGACATATAAAAGGAGTGGTGAGATAAGACATCCTTGCCTTGTTTCAATCTTAGCAGAAAATTGGCTATTTAACTACCATTAAGAATGATATTGCCCTTCAACATCCACTTATAATAAAAACTCTCCAGAAAGTGGGCATAGAGGAAACATACCTCAACATAATAAAGGCCATATGTGACAACTCCATAGTTAACACCACAATCAATGGTGAAAAGCTGAAAGCATTTCCCCTAAGATCAGGAACAAGACAAGGATGCCCACGCTCACCACTTTTATTCAACATAGTTTTGGAAGCCCTAACCACACGAATCAGAGAAGAAAAAGAAGTAAAAGGAATCCAAATTTGAAAAGTAGTAGTAAAATTGCCACTGTTTGCAGGTGACATCATACTATACATAGAAAATCCTAAAGATGACACCAGAACGTTCTTAGACCTCGTCAATGAATTCGCAAAGTTGCAGGATACAAAATATACAGAAATTTGTGGCACTCCTATACACTAACGATGAACTATCAGAAAGAGAAATTAAGGAAACAGTCCCATTTACCACTGCATCAAAAAGAATAAAATACCTAGGATGTATAAACCTACCTAAGGGAGGTAAAAGAACTATATTACAAAAACTATAAGATGCTTATTAAAGAAATTGAAGATGACACAAACAGGTGGAAAGATATACAGTGTTCTTGGATTAGAAGAATCAATACTGTTAAAATGACCATACTACCCAAGGCAATTTATAGATTCAATGCAATCCCTATCAAATTACCAACAGCACTTTTCACAGAACTAGAACAAAAATTTTTTTAATTTGTATGAAAACACAAAAGACCACAAATAGTGAAAGCAATTTTGAAAAAGAAGAATGGCGCTAGAGGAATCAGGCTCCCTGTCTTCAGACTATACTACAAAGCTATAGTAATAAAAACAGTATGGTACTGACACAAAAACAGGCATGTACATCAGTGGAAAAGGATAGAAAGCCCAGAAATAAACCCACACATTTATGGTCAATTAATCTATGACAAAGGAGGCAATAATATACAATGGGGAAAAGACAGTCTCTTCAATAGGTGGTGCTGGGGAAACTGGACAGCTACTTGTAAAAGAATGAAAGTAGAATATTCTCAAACACCATACACAAAAATAAATTCAACATGAATTAAAGACCTAAATGTAAGACTGGATACCGTCGAACTCCTTGAGGAAAACACAGGCAGAACACTCTTTGAAATAAACCACAGCAATATCTTTTTGGACCTGTCTCCTAGAATAATGGAAATAAAAACAAAAATAAACAAATGGGACATAATTAAACTTAAAAGCTTTTGCACAGCAAAGGAAACCATAAACAAAACGAAAAGACAACCTATAGAATGGGAGAAAATATTTGCAAACGATTTGACCAACAGGAATTAATTTCCAAAATATACAAACAGCTCATACAACACAACAACAAAAGAACAAACAACCAAACTAAAAAATGGGCAGAAGATCTAAATAGACATATCTCCAAAGAGGACATAGAGATGGCCAACAGGAACAAGAAAAAATGCTCAGCATCGCTAATTATCAGAGAAAAGCAATCAAAACAACAATGAGGTATCACCTCACACTGGTCAGAATGGCCATCATCAAAAAATCTACAAACAATAAATGCTGGAGAGGGTGTGGAGAAAAGTGAACCCTCCTACACTGTTGGTAGAAATGTAAATTGGTACAGCCACTATGGAGAACAGTATGGAGGTTCCTTAAAAAACTAAAAATAGAGCTACTGTACGATCCACCAGTTCCACTCCTGGGCATATATTCAGAGAAAACCATAATCTGAAAAGGTACATGCACCCCAATGTTCATATCAGCACTATTTACATCAGCCAAGAAATGGAAGCAATGTAAATGTCCATTGACAGAGGAATGGATATATAAGATGAGGAACATATATACAATGGAATATTACTCAGCCATAAAAAAGAATGAAATAATGCCATTTGCTATGACTTAGATGAACCTAGAGATTGACATACTGAGTGAAGTAAGTCAGAGAAAGACAAATATCAAGTGATACGCTTATATGCGGAATCTAAAAAAGTGGTACAAATGAACCTATTTACAAAACAAACTGATGGTTACCAAAGGGAAGGGGAGTGAATGGATAATTAGGAGATTGGGATTAACATATATACACTACTATATATAAAACAGATAAACAAGGACCTACTGTATAGCACAGGGAACTATATTCAATATTTTGTAATAACCTATAAGGAAAAAGAATCTGAAAAAGAATATATATATATTCAGTTATACAAACATACATGTATGTATGTATGTATGTATGTATGTATGTAAAACTGAATCACTGTGCTGTACACCTGAAACTAACATGACATTATAAATCAAGTGTTTTTCAATTAAAAAAAACGGAAATAAACCTATGCACTTATGGTCAATTAATCTATGACAAAGGAGGCAAGAATATACAATGGAGAAAAGACAGTCTCTTCAATAAGTGGTGCTGGGAACACTAGATACCTACATGTAAAAGAATAAAATTAGAACATCCTCGAACACCACACACAAAAATAATATCAAAATGGACTAAAGACGTAAATATAAGACCAGAAACCACAAAACTCCTAAAGGAAAATACAGGCAGAACACTTTTTGAGATAAATCAATAGTAGAAATATCTTTTGGGGTCTCTCTCCCAAAGCAAAGGAAATAAAAGCAAAAATAAACAAATGGGACCTAATTAAACTAAAAAGCTTCTGCACAGCAAAGGAAACTATCAACAAAATGAACAGACAGCCTAGAGAATGGGAGAAAATATTTGCAAATGATATGACGGATAAGAGATTAATATCCAGCATATATAAACAGCTCATACAACTCAACAGAAAAACAACAAACAACCTAATTTAAAAATGGGCAGAAGAACCAAATAGACATTTTTCCAAAGAGGAAATGCAGGTCACCAACAGGCACATGAAAGGATGCTCAACATCACTAATCATCAGGGAAATGCAAATCAAGACCAGAATTAGACATCACCTCACACCTTTCAGAATGGCTATCATCAAAAAGTCTATGAATAACAAATGTTGGCAAGGATGTGGAGAAAAGGGAACCCTAGTACACTGTTGGTGGGAATGTAAATTGGTGCAGCCACTATGGAGAACAGTATGGAGATTCCTTATAATACTAAAAAGAGTTAGCATATGATCCAGTGATCCCACTCCTTGGCATATATTCAGAGAAAACTCTTAATTCGAAAAGATACATGTTCCCCAATGTTCTTGCAGCACTATTTCTGGTAGCCAAGGCATGGAAGCAACCTAAGGTTCCATGGACAGATGAATTGATAAAGAAAATGTGGTACATATATACCATGGAATAGTACTCAGCTAGAAAAAAGAATGAAATAATGCAATTTGCAGCAACATGGATGGACCTAGAAATTATCATACTAAGTGAAGTAAATCAGACAGAGGAAGACAAATATATGATATCACTTATTTGTGGAATCTAAAAAATGATACAAATGAACTTATTTGCAAAACAGAAATAGACTCACAGAACAGAACCTCATGGCTACCAAAGGGGAAAGAGGGAGGGAGGAATAAATTAGGGTTTTGGGATTAAAATATACACATACTCTATATAAAATAGATAACCAACAAGGACCTACTGTATAGCACAGGGAACTATAGTCAATATCTTGTAATAACCTATAATGGAAAATAATCTTAAAAAGAATATATATATATATATATATATATATATCTGAATCACTTTGCTGTACAACTGAAACTAACACATTGTAAATCAACTATATTTCAATAAAACATTTTTAAAATACAATTTTAAAAAATGATATTATATGTACGTTTTTTGAGTAAGGTTTTATCAGGTTAAGGATGTTACTCTTCTTTATTGTTTTACAAATCATGTATGGGTTTTGGATTTTGTCAAATGATTTTTACTGCATCTATTTATATGACCATATGATTTTTCTTTTTTTTAGCCTGTTGATGTGATGGATTACAGAAACTGATTTTTGAATGTTGAAACCATGTTGCATCCATGGGATAAATTCCATAAGTTCACGGCTTAAAAATTTTACTACATATTTGGATTTGATATAATATTTTGTTAAGGATATTTATATCTGTGTTCATGAAATACAGGTTTGTAGTATTCTTTTAATGTCCTTGATTTTGATATATGGTAATTGTGGTACCACTGTATGAGTTAGGAAATATTCCTACTGCTTCTATCTTCTGGAAGACTTTGCAGAGTATTGATATAGTTTCTTCCATAAATAGATGATAGAATTCCCCAGTGAATCCATCTAGGCCTTATGCTTTCCCTTATTGAAGGTTGCTATTTATCGATTTAATTTCTGTAATATGTAAGGGCTTATTCAAATTGTCTATTTGTTAAGGAATTGTACATCTATATTAAACTGATATTAGTCTGTAGTTTATTTATGTATTTTATTTAAGTTCCTTTGCCTTTGATATAAAGGCAACACTAGTCTTATAGAATGAGTTAAGAAGTGCTTTTCTTTTTTATTTTCTGAAAGAGATCACATGCAAATTGGTGATAAATCTGAAAATATTTAGTTCGTTTTTGCAGTAAAACAAAGTGGGCCTGGAGATCTTTATTCCAGGAGTTTTAAAATTATAAATGTAAATAAGTTGTTATTGGACTATTCATTTTACTTCTTTTAGTGAGTAACAGTAATTTGTGTTCTTTGAGGTATTGGTCCATTTCATTTAATGTGTCTAACTCAAGCATGGCAAGTTATTCATATTTTCTCATTTCTTTAAGGTCTTCATAGTTTATTGTTATATCTTGTTTCTCTTGTGTTATTGAACTATTTGTGGCTTCACTTTTTTCCCAGTCTTGGTAGAGGTTTCTTAATTTCAACAAGCCTTTCAATGAAACAGCTTATGTTTCATTTTCTCTATTGTTTTGTGCATTCAGTTTCATCAGTTTCTGGTCTTATCTTTTTTCATTCTCTTCCTTCTTGTTTTGTATTTAATTTGCCATTCTTTTCCTAGTTTCTTAAGGTGTTTGTTTACTGATTTTGAGTTTTCTGTGTTTTCTGATGTGTGTATTCAATGATGTTTCTCACAGCACTGATTGAGCTGTATCTTACATATTTAATATTTTTTTGTCATTCATTTTTAGGTATTTGTATTTCTTGAAAGACATTTTCTTTCATCAGTGGGTTATTTAAAAGTATGTTTTCTAGTTTCCAAGTGTTCATAAAATTTCCTGTTACCTTTCACTTATGCATTTCTACTTTAATACTATTGTGGTCAGAAAACACTCTGTATGGTTGAAATGCTTTTAAACATATTGAGATTTGTTTTGTGGCACAAAATATGGTATCATTTCTACATTTGTTTATTTCAAATGTTCATTTGAAGAGAACATTTACTTTGGTATTATATGGATGGCCTGTTACTTCTGTCAATTAAGTCTGGGTAATTCATAGTTTTGATCAGTTCTCTACCTTTACTAATTTTCTGTCTAATTCTATCCACTACTGAGACGAGTGTTTGCCAACTCCATTTATTATTTTTGTATCCATTACCACTTTTTGTATTTTCAACCTCTGTTGTTTGATGCATAAAATTTAGGATTGTTATACATTCTTAGTTGACTCTTTTATCATGTTTTGTCTCTTCCTGGCCCTTGTGATTTTTTGTGGTGAAATTTACAGGAACTCCTAATTTCTTCAGGTTCATATTTGCATGGTTAGCTTTTTCCATCTTTCTACTTCCAAGCTATACATATCACCATATTTTGAGTGATTTACTGATATATAGCATGTATAACTGGCCACGTAAATTTATCCTCTATGCCATTCTGTCTTATAATTGTACCCATATTATAATTTATATTATATATATTATTGTATATTATATACATTATAATTGTTCCATAATTAGACATTTACATTTATTATAACTTTTGACATGGTAGGGTTAACTCCACGATTTATATTGCTGTTTGCTTGCTCCATCTGTTTTTCATTTATGTTTATCTTTCCTTACTATTTTTTACTTGAGTGCGTTTTAGGATATCATATTGATTTATCTAGTGTTTTTGAGTATATCTCTTCTTAGAGATTTTTAGTTGCTCTTGGTAATAAGTGTAGAGAACTTTTGTCTCTTTTCCCTCTATTTATAATAGTTTTAAATATTTTCACCACATGCTTTGAGAACCATGCTACACAGTGTTAAACAGTCTTCACCTTCTACTGTTCTTTTGTCCTTCCTGGTGTTCCAATATTTATCATTTCACTTGTTTGGAGAATGTTCTTTAACCATTCTTATAGAATAGGTCTGGAAGCATCAATTTATCCTGTGTTTAATTTGTTTGAAAATGTGTTTATTTCTTCTTCATTCCTAAAGGATAACTTTGCCCACTATAAAAATCTAGGTGACAGTTCCTTCCTTCATGACTTGAAAAATGTAAAGTCACCTCTTTCTGGCCTCCACATTTTCTGAGGACAAGTCTACTATCATTTGTGGCTTTTTCTACAATAGTTTTTGTTTGTTTGTTTTTGGCCCCCTCTGGCTGCTTTCATGAGTATCTTTTGTTTTTAATGGTTTGACTATTGTGTGCCTCAGAATGGATTTCTTTGGGTTTCTACTACTTGGGGTTCATTAAGCTTTGTGAATCTATGTGTTTTCAAAAATTGGAGGAGTCTTCAGTCATTGTCAAACACATTTTGGACTTACCTTCTTTCTTACCTTCTTCTGGGACCCCAGTGACAGGAATCGTGGAACTTCTGTTATTGTCCCAAAGACCCTTGAGGCTTAAAAAAATGTTTAGCCTATTTGCTCTCTGTGAATAATTTTAATTGTTCTATCTTTAAGTTCACTGGGTCTTTTCTCTGTCATTTCCATTGTGCTGTTAAAACCATCCATTTAGTTACTTCATTTATGTTTTTCAGTTCTGAAATTAAACACTTGGTCCTTCATATCTTCTTTCCTTACTGAGATTTTCTGATATTCTATTTCAAATGTGTTTTTAATTGCTTGTTAAAACATTCCTGTGGGGGCTGCTTTATAGTCTTCAATAGGTAATTCCAACATCTGTGTCATCTCTATGTTGGCAGCTATTTATTGTCTTTTCTCATTAAAGTTGAAAATTTCCTGGCCCATGATTATGACTTTTTTTACACTAGACATTTTGGGCATATGATTCTGGAATTCATTTGAATCTTCTTTTTACAGACCTCCTATGAGTCAGCTCTGGTGAGGGATGGAGATTCTGCCATCTAACAGTGAATGTACAGGTTCTCCCCTTGACATTCTTTAAACTCCAGGAGGGAGAGGAAGCTCATTACCGCTGATCATATGTAGGTGTGAGGGAACAGCATATTATATCAATGCTCCTCACCACATGTCCTCCACAGATATCAGAATGGGTGGTTGGGACAGCACTCAATAGGGCTGGAGAGTGGTTAAAGTACTAGCTTACCACATGGCCTCATCTGACAAGCCCCATGTAGAGAGGGAAGTGCTCTTTGTTACTGCTGGATGTGGATATGAATCCAAGATGCCCACAAGGCCTCTATTTATGCTATGGGGATTAGTGTTGCCACTGTGCAGTAAAGGCTTTGCTGTCCAACAGGCTTTCTCTCATACTACCCTGACACTGGTTGAGGGTGGATGAGAGTCTCATTGTAGATTGGCAAGAGAGAAGGCTATGATGCCACTCAGCCTTTGCTGATGGAGGTGTGGATGGAGCAGTGATTTTTACCCTTAGGTTTGGAAGTACTAGGGCAATACTTTCTAAAAGTTGTCTTATTTGATGGGTTGCTACTGGCTAGAGAATCCTTTTCCTAGGGATTTGTTCTGTTTTGATTTTTGGTCTGTGCTCACAGGTCTTTCTATTTGCCAGATACTTCAGCACTTAACCTGCGATATATTAGGCAAAAGAAAAAAGCTCAATGTAATGTCTTTTCTTGGGTGCCAGTGTCTCTTGCTGATCTCCATCCCTTTTCATTCTTCTTGTATTTCTTTGATATATAATATCCAGGTTTTTTGGCAAATATGAAAGTGCATCTATTTCCCTGATCTTGAGCCCAAAGTCCTAGGCCATATAAAATTAAGATATTTATTTGTATGCATTTACATCTATCTTTTTATTATGTCTCTCCTTTCTTTTTAAAATTCTACTTTTCCTTCTTTCCTCTATTCCTTTTGATTTGAATATTTTATAGTATTCCATTTTAATTTATTTAATAATTTTTAGTAGGTTTACATATATTTCAGAGGTTTCCCTAAGGATTAAAATGTACATGGGTGATATTTTCCCATCTACTAAACATTAAAATATTACTACTTTAAATAAAATCTATAAATCTTAGGACCATATAGGTCCCATTACCATCTGCTTTGTCATGAACTATAGTCCTGTGATTTTGTCATACATACAAGCTAAAAGTAAGCCTGTTAGTTTTATGAATTCTGGCAGAAGACAAGAATAAATAGCTCAAACTTTATCCCTTTGAAGTACCAAGTTTCTCTCTGGTGTCACTACCTGAAAATCATGCCTCAATGACAGAAGATTTTATAACTCATGACATGGTAAGCAGCATGAGCATCTTCACATTGATTTCATGAGTTCACATTGGTTCTTCAAGCTTTCCATCTTATTCCAAGGGGGCAATGAAAAATGGTCTAGGTGGATTCTGCACATGTAATGGGTTTGCATCAGAGATGAGGTATCCCAAATTTAGGAAACCTGAATATTTTGGATTCTCTGTATATAAATTTTTCCAATAGGCCCAAAGGATTAATCCAGGTACCACAGGATGTATTAGTGATTGCAGAGGCTCTGCCTTTGCCTGCAAGTTGTAACTCTAGGGCAATTCTATAATCTAAAACAAACCCTGGCCAGTGAGATGATGCTGACTTGACTGCATTCAAGGAATAGGCAGAGGAACCTTAATGAATTAAGCACCCCCATGGAGTCAGCTTTCACTGAAGCTTTGCTTCAGGTTGTGGAGCAGGAGATAAAGATTACCAGAGAGGGAAAGCTGCAACATTTCAAAGTAAAAATGAGATTACCCTGGGGCTAATGTTTCTGTATTATTAAAAAATACTAATTTCATCTGACAAACAAGGCTTGTTGGGCCTTTTTCTCAAAATGGATATTCTAAATGTTTTACGAGATTGCAAAGTGTCATGCCAACCTCTGTCACAGAATGAAACATTATTATTTGGATAGTGCAAAACAATAAATTTAAAAACCAGCCCTGTGGGATTCCCTGGTGGCACAGCAGTTAAGAATCCGCCTGCCAATGCAGGGGACACAGGTTCGAGCCCTGGTCCAGGAAGATCCCACATGCCGCGGAGCTACTAAGCCCGTGCACCACAACTACTGAGCCTGCACTCTAGAGCCTGCGAACCACCAATACTGAGCCCGTGTGCCACAACTGAGCCCACGTGCTGCAATTACTGAAGCCCACGCGCCTAGAGCCTGTGCCCTGCAACAAGAGAAGCCACTGCAACGAGAAGCCCGCGCACCACAACAAAGAGTAGCCCCCACTCGTCGCAACTAGAGAAAGCCCACATGCAGCAACGAAGACCCAACACAGCCAAAAATAAATAAAAATAAAATAAATTAAAAATACCTAAAAAGAAAAGAAAAACAAAAAACCTGCCCTGTGCTAAAATTACCTCCCAACACCTACTTTATGTTGTTACCATAATTTAATATCTAAATATATTGAAATTCCTCTCAGGCAATGTTATAATCTTGTTTCCAAGAGTCATGTACTTTTTAAAGGGTTTAGGAGAAAAACAGTTATCGTATATGCCCAGATATTTACCATTACTTGCTCAAACTTTATCCCTTTGAAGTACCAAGTTTCTCTCTGGTGTCACTACCTGAAGAAAACCATTATCATTTCTTTTAGAGCATTTTTGTGATAAAAAATTATCTAGGTTTTCCTTCATTTAAGAATAATCTTGAATTCATTTAAAAGGGTATTTTTCCTAGTGATAGACTTCTGGGTTCATTTTACCTTCAGCACTTTAAAGATGTTCTATTTTCTGGACTCTGTAGTATCTCGTAAGAAATACAGTTATTTATTCAAATTACCATCACCCTATAAATAATAAACTGATTTTTGGTAGGAACTTTCAAAATTTTTTCTTCATCATTGGCTTTCATCAGTTTGATTACACTGTGTATCAGTATGCATTTGGGTTTATTCTCTTCAAGGTCACAATGCTTACTGAATCTGCACATTTATGTCTTTCACCAAACATTATTATTATTTCTTCAAATGTTTTCTGTGCCAATCACCATGAGGTGATGGATGTATAAAGAATGTAGTATGTCCATATACTGCAATATTATTCATCTATAAACAGGAATGAATTATGGATACACAGTATGACATGTATGTTCCTCTTAATCATTGTGCTAAGTAAAAGAAACCAGACACATAAGGGTCTTATTCCATTTACATACCCTTTGACTATGGCAAATAGTGTGGCTATACATATTTCCATACAAAATTTCTACTTGAACATTAATATTCCTTTAACTGAGGAATATACCTTTGTGTGGAATTGGTGGGTCACAGAGATTCTATAAATTTTTGAGGAACCACCATACTGTTTTGCACAGTAGCCTCACTGTTTGACATCCCCCCATAACAAAGAACAAAAATCCCAACTTCTCCACATCCTTAGCAACATTTATTATTTTCCATTTTTCATTTTATACCCAAAATGTGAAGTGATATCTCATGGTTATTTTGAATTGAATTTCTCAAGTAAAAATATTAAAATTCTTTTCATGTACTTATGGCTCCTGGTATATTAACTTTTGAGAAATATTTATGTCCTTGGTGCATTTCTAAATTGTACTTTTCTTCTGTTTTTTACTTGGAAGTATTCTTTATATATTCTTCATGCTAGTAAGTTCTCAAATACATAATTTCCAAGTATTTTCTCCCATTCTATGAGCTGTCTTTTCACTTCCCTCAGAGTGTGCTATGGTGCACGTTTGTAAGTTGGATAAAGTCCAACTACGGGCATACCTCTGAGATAGTGAGTGTATTGTTCCAGCAAATATCACAGTAAAGTGAGTTGAGTTAAATGAATTTTTAGATTTCCCAGTAAAAATAAGTTATATTTATACTACATTGTAGTCTATTAAGTATGCAGTGGCATTATGCCTAAAAAATAATGTACATACCTTAACTAAAAAATACTGTCACCTGAGCCTTCAGTGAGTAGTTACCTTTCTGCTTGTGGAGGATATTGCCTTGATGTTGATGGCTGCTGACTGATGAGGGTGGTGGTTGCTAAAGGTTGGAGTGCCTATGGCAATTTCTTAAAATAAGACAGCAGTGAAGTCTGCCACGTCAATTGTCTCTTCCTTTTACGAACAACTTCGCTGTAACATGCAATGCTGTTTGGTAGCATTTTACCCACAGTGGAACTTTAAAATTGGAGTCAGTCCTCTCAAACCCTTCCACTACTTTATCAACCAAGTTTGTGTAATAGTCTAAATCCTTTCTTGTCATTTGGACAATATTCAAAAGCATCTTTAATGGGTGTAGACTCCATCTCAAGAAATCACTTTCTTAGTTCATCCATAAGAAGCATCTCTTCACCCATTAAAGTTTTATTATGAGATTGCAGCAATTCAGTCACATCTTCGGGCTCCACTCCTAGTTTTTGGTTCTTTTCCAATTTCCACCACATTTGGAGTTACCTCCTCCACTGACGTCTTGAACCTCTCAAAGTCATCCATGAGGGCTGGAATCAATGTCCTCCAAACTCCTGTTAATGTTGATACTCTGACCTCTTCCCATGAATCACGAATGTTCTTAATGACATCTGGAATGGTGAATCCATTCCAGAAGGTTTTCAATTTACTTTGCCCAAAACATCAAAGAAAACACTATCTATGGCAGGTATTGTCTTACAAAATGTACTTGTTAAATAATAAAAATTGAAAGTCGACATTGCTCCTTAACCGACAGGATGCAGAATGGATGATGTGTTAGCAGGCATAAAAACAACATTAATCTCATTGTACATCTCCACCAGGGCTCTTGAGTGACCAGATGCATTGTCAATGAGCAGCAATATTTTGAAAGGAATCTCTTTTTGCTGAGCAGTGGGTATCAACAGTAGGCTGAAAATATTCAGTAAACCATGTTGTAAGCAGCTGTGCTCTCATCCAGGCTTTGTTGTTCCATTTGCGGAGCACAGGCAGAGTAGATTTAGCATAATTATTAAGAACCCTAGGATTTTCAGAATGGTAAATGACAACTGGCTTGAACTCAAAGTTACCAGTTGCATTAGCCTGACAAGAGAGTCAGCCTGTCCTCTGAAGCCAGGAATTGACTTCTCCTCTGTAGCTATGAATGTCCTAGATGCACTTCTTCCAATAGAAGGCTGTTTTGTCTACATTGAAGATCTGTTGTTTAGTGTGGCCACCTTCATTAATTATCTTAGTTAGATCTTCTGAATAATTTGCTGCAGCTTCTACATCAGCACTTATTCCTTCACCTTGCATTTTTATGTTATGGAGATGGCTTCTTTCCTTAAACTTCATGAACGAACCTCTGCTAGCTTCAAACTTTTCTTCTGCAGCTTCCTCATCTCTGTCAACCTTCATAGAATTGAAGAGAGCTAGGGCCTTGCCCTGGATTAGGCTTTGGCTTAAGGGAATGTTGAGGCTGGTCTGTTCGTCTATCCAGACTGCTAAAACTGTCTCAGTATCAGCAATAAAGCTGTTTTGCTTATCATTTATGTGTTCACTGGAGAAGCGCTTTTCATTTCCTTCAAGAATTTTTCCTTTGTATTCACAATTTGGCTAACTGGCACAAAAGGCCTAGTTTTTGGCCTGTGTAGGCATTCAACATGCCTTCCCCACTAAGTTTAATCATTTCTAGCTTTTGATTTAAAGTGAGAGATGTGCGAGTCTTCCTTTCACTTGAACACTTAGAGGCCACTGTAGGGATATCCACTGGCCTAACTTCATTGTTGTTGTTTCTCAGGGAATAGACAGGCCTGAGGAGAGGGAAAGAAACAGGAAAATGGCATGTCAGTGGAGCATTCAGAACACATACAACATTGATTAAGCTCACTGTCTTATATGGATGTGGTATGTGATTTTCTAAAACAATTACAATAGTAACATCAAAGATCATTGATCACAGATCACCACAACAAATATAATAATGAAAATTTTTGAAATATTGCAAGAATTACCAAAATATGACACAGAGATATAAAGTGAGGAAATGCTGTTGGAAAAATGGTATCAATACACTTGCTCAATGCTGGGTTGCTACAAACTTTAAATTTGTAAGAAACACAATGTACCCAAAGTGCAATAAAACCAACTGCAACGAGGTATACTGTAATTTATTATTTCTTTTGATGATTTTACTTTCAGTGTCATATCTAAGAATTGATCGCCAAATTAAAGATCAAGAAAATTTTACTATACATTTTCAATTATGGATTTTTACAGTATTAGCTTGTATATTTAGCTTTTGATAGATTTTGAGTTAATTTCTGTAAAGGTTATGAGTTAAAAGTCCAATTACATTCTTTTATATGTTGATCTCCAGTTGTCAAAGGACCATCTGCTAACACTACTCTTTCATAATTGAATGGTCTTGGCAACCTTTTGGAAAATCAATTAGCCATAAGTTGTATTTCTGAACTCTCATTTCTATGACATTGGCCTATATGTCTATCCTTACACAAATATCATACTGTTCAAGATTACTATTGCTTTGTTATAGTTTGAAAAAAGTGTAAATCATCCAAATTTATAGTTTTCAAGATTGTTTAGGCTATTCAGGTTATTTGCAATTTCATACTTATTTTAGGTACAGCTTTTCCGTTTCTGTAAAAAAAGGCAGTTGAGATTTTGATAAGGATCACATTAAATCTGTATATTGCTTTATGGGCTGATGGCATGTTAAATATGTTTTCCAATAAATGAACACAGGATGTCTTTCCATTTGTTTAATTTCTTTCAGCAATGTTGTGTAGATTTCAATTTACAAGTCTCACATCTATTTGAATAAATGTACCCTACATATTTTATTATTTATGATATTGTAAATGGAATTGCTTATTTGCCTTTATGTATTGTCCATTGTTAGTACACAAAAATATAACCGATTTTTCTGTATACTCTTGAAACACTGCTGAATTTCTTATAAGATCTAATAGTTTTTTGCATGTATTCTTTAGGATTTTCTGTATGTATGACAATATCATGAGAATAGAGACAATTTTACATCTTCATTTCCAATTTCGATATATTTTATTCTTTTTCTTGGCTAATTGTTCTGGCTGAAACTTCTAGTGCAAAGTTGAATACAAGAGGCATCCTAGTTTTATTTCTGGTCATAAGGAGACAGCCATCTTTCCCCTTTAACTATGTTACATGGTTTTCATAAATGCCTTTCATCATGTTGAGGAAATTCCATTCTATTCCTAGTTTGTAGAGCTTCGTATATCATGAACGGGTATGTATTTTGTCTAATGCTTTCTTTGAAATGAATTATCACATGTTATTTTTTTCCTTTCTACTATTAATATGGTATGTAACATTGATTTGTGTATGGTGAATCATCTTTGCAATTCTGGAAAAAAATCCCATTTTGCTCATGGTGTATAATCCCTTTTAGCATGTTGTCACAATTTTTAACTAGTACTTTAAGGTTTTTGGCATTTATATTCATAAGGTATACTGACCCATAGGTTTTGTCTTTGTGTTTGTCTGACACTGGTATCATGGAAATGTTATCTCATAAAATGAATTTTAAAATGTTCCCTCAATTGTATTTTTGGAGAGAGGCTGAAAAGAGCGGTATTAATTCTTCCTTAACATCTGGAAGAATTCACCAGTGAAACCACTTAGTACTGGGCTTCTTTATTGGCAGATTTTTAAAAATATAATTTCCTGAGGTGACGTTCACATAACTTAAAAATAACAATTTAAAGTGAACACATTAGTGGCATTTAGCACATTCACATGATTTAGTAGGAAACATTTTCATCACTACAAAGTAAAGTCCTATAGTCATTAAGCAGTTTCTCCACATTCCCTCTCTTCCTAGTTCCTGGCAGCAAATAATCAAAATTCTTTCTCAAAGTAATGTCTATATGTATAAAATCATATAACATGTGACTTTTTGTGTCTGGTTTCACTCACTTAGCATAATGCTTTGTAGGTTCATCCAAATTTAGCATGTTGTCAGTACCTCATGACTTCTGTGGCTTAATAATACTCCACTGCAGGCATATACCAAAATTTCATTGTCTCTGTGGACATTTGCACTGTATTCCACAGCAGCTGAACCATTTTAAATACCAGCTATGTGGACAAGATTCAATTTATGTATATTCGTGCCAACACTTTTCTTTTTCATGCTTTTAAAATTACAAACACATTAGTGGATATGAAATTATCTCATGGCTCTGCTTTTACCTCACTTATGTCAAATAATATGAAGCATCTTTCATGTGCTTTTTGTCCATTTATACATTTTCTTTGAAGAAATGTCTTTTCAAGTTTTTGCCCATTCTTTAATTGGGTTGTCTACTTGTTGAGATGTAAAAGTTTTGTTTTTTCGTTTTTAATACATAACACATCCTTGATACTCAACCTGTATTGGGCATATGCTTTGTATTTTCTCATCTTCTGCATGTTGCCTTTTTCCTCTTTGGTAATGTCCTATCATGCACAAAAGTGTTGATTTTTGATAGCATCTAATATATTTATTATTTATTTATTTACTTAGACTTTAGATATCACATCTAATATTCTATTGCCAAATCCAAGGTCATGAAGGTTTATTCCTATGTTTTCTACTAAAAGTTACAGAGATTTAGCTCTTACATTTGGGATGTTGATGCACATTGAGTTAATTTTGTATATGGTACATCTTCATTGCTGAGTCCATTTGTCCAAGCTCCATTTGTTGGTAGGGGTTCAGCTTCATTCCTCTGCGTGTGGAAATCCAGCTATCAAGCACCATTTGTTGAAGGGACTACTCATTCCTCTAAATGATCTTGGAAACCTATCAATAAGCAACTGGGTATATGTATATGGGTTTATTTCTAGAAACTTGATTCTATTTCATTGGTCAATATGTACATACTTATGCCAGGACTGTATCATTTTTGATTAATGCAGCTATGCAGTAAGTTTTGAAATCAGAATTCAAGTCTTCTGACTTCGCTCTTTTTCAAGACCGATTTGGTTACTCACAAACCTTAGCAATTACATATGAATTTGAGGACCAGCTTTTCCATTTCTGCATAAAAGGCTATGCATATTTTGAAAGGAATTGCACTGAATCTGTTGATCACTATGGGTTGTACGACATCTTAAGAATATTGTATTACAATACATTTACACAGGATGTCTTTCCATCTATTTACATGTTCCTTAATTTATTCCAGCAAAGTTTTGCAGTTTTCACTGAACAAATACTTCAACTCCAGGCTAAATTTATTCCTAGGCATTTTATTCTATTGAATACTATGGTACATGGATTTTTAAAATAATTTTTAAATTTCCTTTTCAGATTGTAATTAGCTACAGAAATACAAATAATTTTGAGTGCTGATGGTTTAATTTTGCTGATCTTATTATCTCTAGAAACTTTCTGTGAATTCCTTGGAATTTTCTACATAATAGGAGTATAAAAAGAGTTTTAATTCTTACTTTCCAATTACTATGCTTTCCATTCCTTCTTCCAGCCTAGTTGCTGGAGCTACAATATCCAGTACAATATATAACGGCAATGGTGATATCAGGTACATTTGTCTTGCTGATGATCTTAGGAGAAAAGCATTCAGTCATTTGACATTGATATTAGCTATGTGTTTTACATAAATGCTATTTATCATGTTCAGAAATTTCCTATTCCTAATTCACTTTTTTTTTCTTTTCTGAAATCATGAAAGGTTTGTTGGTTTTTATGAAATTCTTGCTCTGTATCAACTGAGATGATCCTTTGGTTTCTTTCCCTCATTACATTAATGTGATGTATTATCCTTGTATTACTGGCAATAATTCTACCTATTTATGGTGTATAATTCTGATAAAATGATGTTGGATTCTTTTTTGTAGAGTTTTTTGGAAAAATTTGGAATCTATATTCTAAGACATACTGGTAATTAATTTTCTCTTCTTGTGATGGTTTTACTTGGCTTTGGTGTCAGAGTAATGTGGACATACAGAATAACTAAGTATTCCCTCCTTTCCATTTTTTTTTAAGAATCTGAGTGATTACTATCAACACAATATTTGGTAGAATGTACCAGTGCAGGCATATGACAGAGGTCTTTACTGACAGGTTTTATATTTTGGTTACTTGTTCAGTCCCTTTATTTATATAGATCTCTTCAAATTTTCAAACACCATCTGAATCTATTTTTTTATTGAAATACAGTTGATTTACAATATTCTGTTAGTTTCAGGTATACAGCAAAGTGATTCATATAGTATTTGTCTTTCTCTGACTTACTTCACGAAATATAATATTCTCTAGGCCCATTCAGGTTGCTGCATATGGCAAAATTTCATTCTCTTTCATGGCTGAGTAGTATTCCATTGTATATATACCACATCTTCTTTATCCATTCATCTGTTGATAAGACACTGAGGTTGCCTCCTTATCTTGGCTATTGTAAACAATGCTGCTATGAACATTGGGATGCATGTATCTTTTCTAATTCTTATTTTCATTTTCTTCAGATATATACCCAGGAGTAGATTTGCTGGATCATATGGTAGTTCAAAATTTGTTCTGACAGTATTTAGAAGCTTGTTATTTCTGTAATGGGACAGATTTTTGATGTTCTCTACTCCCCCATCTACACTGACATCAAACTACAGCCTGTTTTTGTAAACAAATTTTTATTGGAACACATCCGTACTCATCAATTTACATGCTTTGTACATGACAGTAGAGTTCAGCACTGTGAGAGAGACAATATGGTCCACAGGTTTAAGACATTTACCATCCAGCACATTAAAGGAATAAGTTGTTGGCCCCTCTATTGAGATGTTATCAAAGAAGAATTATAAAGTTAGAAGATTTAAACTACAAAACAATAAAAATTAGGACAGCGTGGTATGGAGGAAGAAAATGGCTTTCCTTAATTTTTAAAATGTATTTTAAAGTTTGTGTAAAATGTTTATATTCTGGTGTCCACGTTTATTATTTTAAAAATGCATTGATTCATCTAAATAGCACCAAGCATCAGAAAACATTTCTGTAACCAAAAAAAAAAAAACACTTCTTTGTTCCCCATCATTTCATACTTAACCTCAGGAAAACATCAATTTCTTCTGTGTTACTATACTTTGTGTATGCTGAAACATCATCTGTATGTCAGCATTTTCAGTATGGATTCTTTTATTGACTACATTAACAAAATCCATTTGAGATTCATCTATATTGTTAAATGTATTAATAATTCATTATGCTTTACTGCGAAGTAATACTACATTAAATGAATGTAGCACATTTTATTGATCCACTACCCTGTTGGAGGCCGTTCAACTTCTTTCAAGTTTGGGCTGACAAAAAAGCTGCTATGTTGTGAAGGTATACATTAATGAATAGTTCTATATGAGAACAAAGGTTATTATTTCAACTTGGATAAATAACTATGAGAGCAACTGCTTGGCTATAGCATATAGGCTTAATTTTATAAAAAACTGACAAACTGCTTTTTACAAAGTACCTGTTCCATTTCATAAACAATGCTTAAGACTTCCACTTATTCTATATCTTTAGCAGCACTTGGAAATGCTGGGGTTTTTTACTCAGCCATTCTAGTAGAGATTTATTGATATCACAGTGATTTCTAATTGGCATTTCCTTACTGACAAGTGATGCTAAGTATTTTTCCATTTGCTTATATATCACTTTATCTTTAATGAAAAAGTATACTTCCATCTTTTGCACATTTATTTTATTGTGATATAATTCATATACAATAAAATTCAACTTTTTACTTTCTCACTTACCACTCCTTCTAGCCTCTGAAAACAACTCTCTACTTTCTGTCTTTATAAATTTTCATATCGTAGACATTTCACATAAATGAATCATGCAATATGGTGCATTTTGGGTCTGGATTCCATCACTTGAATAGTATTTTCAAATTTATCCATTTTGTACAATGTGTCAGTACTTCATGCTTTTTATTGTACTTTATTTCACTTTCTTGATAGTATCTCTTCAAGGACAAAAGTTACCGTATTTTGATTTGGCTGCTTGTGCTTTAGACTTAATATCAAATCCAAGGTCATGAAGGTGTACAACTATGTTTTCTCTTAAGAGTTGCAATGTTAGCATTTAAATTTAGGTTTTTGATTCATATTTTATTCATTTTTGCAAACTGTGAAGTCGCTGGACCAAATTTATTCATTTGTATGTGGATATCCACTTGTCCCAACATTATCTGTTGAAAAGATTTTGTTATTCCCCACTGCAGTGTCCTGACACCCTTGTCAGAAATCAATTAATCATATATATGTGGGTATACTTGTGGACTTTCCATTTCCGTACTCCCATATGCCTATATAACCTATATATCTATCCATACAACTTTACAATGAGGTCTTAATTACTAGTTCTCTGTACTAAGCTTTAAAATTAGGAAATATGAGTTCTCTAATGTGTTTTTTTCAAGATTGCTTTGTCTATTCTGTATCCATATTTCCATATGAATTTTAGACTCAGCTTGCCAATTTCTACAAAAATGCCACCTGGGACATTGATAGAGACTTCTCTAAATCTCTAGATCAATTTGGGGACTACTGTCAATTGTATTCATTTCCTATAGCTGCCTAACAGCCAACAACTGGAAAGCTTAACAAAAGAAAAATTAGTTCTTCCACAGTTCTGGAGACTAGAAGTCTGAAATCAAGTTGTCAGCTTAACACAAGTAAAATTAATAATCTCACAGTTCTATAAGATAGAAGTCTGAAATCAAAGCATTCATAGAGTCGTGCTTCCTGTGAAGGCTCTAGGAGAGAACATATTCAATGTTTCTCTAAGCTCCTGGTGTGGCCATCAATCCTTAGTGCTCCTGTTCTTGTAGACACATCATGTCAATCTCTGCCTTTGTAATTACATGACATTTTCCCTGTGTATCTCTGTCTCTCTGTGCCCTTTCCTCTTCTAAGAACACCAGTCATATTGGATTAAAAACCCAATCTCCCTAATATGACCTCAGATTAACTTAATGACATCTGCAAAGCCCCTATTTTCAAATAAGGTCAAATTCATAGAAAGCAGAGATTAGAATATTAGCATATCTTTTAGGGATACATAATTCCATTGATGACACCATCTTAACATTACTAATTCTTCCAATTAAGGAACATGAGGTATCTTTCAAATTGCTCAGTTCTTCTTAAATTTCTTGCAATGTGGTTTTTCTGGTTCTCAGTGTAAAAGTCTTACACTTACTTTGTTCAATTTATGCCTAAGCATTTTATTCTTTTGGATACTATTGAAAATTGAATTGTTTTCTTATTTATTTATTTATTCAGATTATTCATTGCGACTATACAGAAATATAACTCATTTTCCTGTATTATCTTATATCATGCAATCTTTCTGAAATCATGTATTAGGTCTAATTATGTAATGTGGGTTAACCTAGGATTTTCCACACACAGGATCATTTCATCTGTGAATATAGTTTTTGTGCTTCATTTCCAATCTAGA